>NW_026016840.1:0-80586 GCF_020379485.1 Brassica napus | reverse complement strand
TAACGGTAGAAGCTAGAAATGAGTATAGACATGCTCACATTGCTAGAACTGATAGGATGCATCCATTACTTAGTAATCTATGTCATAATGCTAAACGAGTAGGCAAACCATTGATTGTTGATACTGGTGCATCACATCACATGATAAGTGATGAGAACTTGATTAAGGATATAGAACCTACGCATGGGCATGTGATGATAGCAAATGGGGATAAGATACCTATTAGAGGAATAGGAAAGCTTAAGTTGTTTAACAAAGAATCTAGAGCTTTTTACATGCCTGAATTCACATCAAACCTATTATCTGTGAAGAAATGTACTAATGATTTACAATGCAATGTTATCTTTAGTCCTAATGATGTGAAGTTTCAGGATATTGAGAGCAGCAGATTGATTGGGAAAGGAGTGACTAAGGGAGATCTCTATATGCTTGAAGAACTCACTTCTGTTCCTGATTATAGTTGCTCGTTTACTTCTGCTTCTTTGTTGAATAAAAATGCATTGTGGCATGCTAGAGTAGGACACCCTCATGTTAAAGCTTTGAACTTAATGGTACCAGGTGTTGTGTTTGAGAACAAAGATTGTGAAGCTTGCATTTTAGGCAAGCATTGTAGAACTGTGTTTCAAAAGTCTACTACCGTTTATGATAATTGCTTTGATCTAATTCATTCAGATGTGTGGACTGCTCCTTGCTTATCTAGAGATAGTTATAAGTATTTTGTCACATTCATTGATGAAAAATCCAAATACACCTGGTTAACCTTAATTCAGACCAAAGATAGGGTACTTGATGCATTTAGAAACTTTCAAACTTATGTAACTAACCATTATCATGCTAAGATTAAAATTTTGAGATCAGATAATGGAGGAGAGTACACAAGTCATGCATTCAAGCAACACCTATCACAGCATGGGATCCTACATCAAACAAGCTGTCCGTATACTCCACAGCAGAATGGAGTGGCTGAGAGGAAGAATAGACATCTCATGGAAGTGGCAAGGTCTCTTATGTTTCAGAGTAATGTTCCAAAGAGATTTTGGAGTGATGCGGTTGCCACTGCTTGTTACTTGATCAACAGAACTCCAACCAAGGTTCTGAATGAGAAGGCTCCATTTGAAGTTCTGAACAGGTACAAACCAGCTCTTGATTACTTGCGAGTCTTTGGGTGCCTATGCTTTGTGCTCAAACCAGGAGAGCTGATCAACAAGCTAGAAGCAAGAAGTACTAAGGCTGTGTTCATAGGATACTCAGCTACACATAAAGGATACAAATGCTATGATCCTATAGCAAGAAGAGTTCTTGTATCTAGAGATGTGAAGTTCTTGGAAGATAGAGGATACTATGAAGAAAAGAATCAAGAAGACCTGAAGGACTTAACATCAGACAGGGCAACCACCTTGCGGATCATCCTTGAAGGTCTTGGAATCAGTACATCCCAGGATCCAAGGAATCACGCAACCACACCTCCTGAAGGTGGTTCACCATCCCACCTTGATCATGAGGGAGGAGAGGAGCATGAGGAACCTATGCAAGAGACTAACCAGGAACCTATGCAAGAGACTAACCAGGATGAAGGAGGAGTAGAGAATGAAGGAGAAGAGAGCATAGGCTCTGATGGTCATGGTCATGATCATGGTGTGAGGCAAACACCTTCTCAAGATGAAGTGGTAGAAGAACAATAGGAAGAAGAACCGGTTGTGCAGCCACTAAGAAGGAGCACAAGGATAAGGAAGGATCCTTCTAGCTGGGTAAACACGAGAGTGTACTACAATGCCCAAGCTGTGGAGCATCCTTCTCAAGCCGTGTGCTCCTTTGCTCAATATCCAGAAGAACATTGTGCCTTCATGGTTAACTTGGATGAGAACTACATCCCAATAAGCTATGAAGAAGCAATCATGGATAAAGAATGGAAGGAATCAGTTGGAGCTGAGGCAGGAGCTATGATCAAGAATGATACATGGTATGAGAGTGAGTTACCAAAAGGAAAGAAGGCTGTGACCAGTAGATGGATATTCACAATCAAGTACAAAGCGGATGGAAAGATTGAGAGGAAGAAGTCAAGGCTAGTTGCAAGAGGTTTCACTCAAACTTATGGAGAAGATTACATAGAAACCTTTGCACCAGTAGCTAAACTACACACAATCCGGATTGTACTAAGCTTGGCTGTGAATCTTGGATGGGGGTTATGGCAAATGGATGTGAAGAATGCTTTTCTACAAGGTGAACTTGAGGATGAAGTATATATGCATCCACCTCCAGGTCTTGAACACTTAGTGAAGAGTGGGAATGTGTTGAGACTGAAGAAAGCTATCTATGGGCTGAAGCAATCACCAAGAGCTTGGTACAACAAGCTGAGCACTACTCTGAATGGTCGAGGCTTCAAGAAGTCTGAACTAGATCACACTCTCTTCACTCTCACGACTCCCTCAGGTATGATTGCTCTCCTTGTGTATGTTGATGATATCATTATCACAGGGAGTGATAAGGAAGGTATCATAGCAACCAAGGAGTTTCTTAAATCCATGTTTGAGATTAAAGACTTGGGAGAAATGAAATACTTCCTTGGAATTGAGATATGTAGATCCAAGGAAGGTTTGTTCATGTCTCAAAGGAAATATACACTTGATCTTTTGAAAGATGCAGGTGCTTATGGAGGCAAGACAGCAAGAATGCCTATGGAGGATGGCTACAAAGTCCCACGAGAGGGGGAGATGGAAGACAGCAAACCTTATCAGGATCCTAAACTCTATAGAAAACTAGTTGGAAAACTGATTTACCTTACTATAACTAGACCTGATATCTGTTTTGCGGTGAATCAGGTGAGTCAACACATGCAAGTGCCTAAGGAACATCACTGGCGTATGGTGGAGAGGATCTTGATGTATCTCAACGGCTCACCTGATCAAGGGGTATGGATGGGCTGCAATGGAAGCACTGAAGTGGTGGGATATTGTGATGCGGATTGGGCTGGTGATAGAGCAGACAGGAGATCAACTACAGGCTATTGCACATTCATTGGAGGCAACTTGGTGACTTGGAAGAGCAAGAAGCAGAAGGTAGTGTCATGTTCAAGTGCAGAAGCCGAGTATAGAGCCATGCTGAAGCTTACCAACGAGTTGGTATGGATCAAAGGCATCTTCAAGCACTTGGAGATTGATCAAGCAACTCCAATGACAATGCATTGTGACAATCAAGCTGCTATCCACATTGCATCCAACTCGGTGTTTCATGAGAGGACAAAGCACATTGAGGTTGATTGCCACAAGGTGAGACAGATGATTGTGCTAGGGGTGATCTTGCCATGCTATACAAGGAGTGAAGATCAGCTAGCGGATGTGTTCACCAAGGCTGCAAGGCAAAAGACTATGGAGTCCATTCACATCAGATTGGGACTCATAGATCTTGGGAAGAGAAGGAGCTAATCCCCTTAGCTGCAAGGTCTTTACTCTTTTTCCCTCATCAAAGTTTTATCCCATTGGGTTTTCTTTGGTGAGGTTTTTAATGAGGAAGATCTTGTAGCTTTCCAAGCTTAGGCTTTCACAAAGCTAAGCTTGAGGGGGAGTGTTGAGTTGAGTTGATTATATTGGTATGGAGAGAAGAGGAGTTGAAGAGGAGAAGAAATGGAGAAGCTTGGGGAGTTTTGGTATGAATGGTACGAACGGCCGTACAAGGCCGTACAAGGCCGTACAAGGCCGTACACGGCCGTACCGTCCGTACCAAAGGTCTCGACCAAAACTTACCCAACTCGACCAAGTGAAACGGTAACAAGGAAATGTTACCTTGAGGGCTTAAGGAGAAGGGATCAGACCGTTGAGTGGATAAGGGAAGAGCGTGCCAGGCTGGAACAGGCTGTAAAGAGGCAAAGCGTGTGAGCCTTATCATCCAATCATCCGGAAAGCAACCTTGACTCTACATGCTTCAATAGTGCCCATTTCGCCTCTTGTAAACCCTTATGCTTTCCATATAAATATGTAACCTCACTCATTAATAAGATCATGCAGTTTGAGTCTCTCTAATCTCTTAGACACTATGGTTCTCTCTTAGACACTAAACGGCTCTCTCTAGTCTTTTAATCTTTCACAAACTTCTCTTAATCACTTCTTAAACTTTCTCTTTATTCTGATTACTCTAAGGATCTCTTAATCTCATAATGAGATTGAGAGATCTTTAGAGTAACTAGAATGTAAGTGAGAGTTTAGGTGAAGTTTAGAAGTGATTATGAAAGACTAAGTAACTTGAGAGCCGTTTAGAGTCTAAGAGAGAACCATAGTGTCTAAGAGATTAGAGAGACTCAAACTGCATAATCTTTATTAGTGTTGATGAGTTACAATATATAGAGTGAGCATACAAGGGTTTTCGAAATCAAGGAGAGGACTAAAGCATGTGAGGTCAATCAGGAGAGGATAAGCTCATTTGGACTAGCCAATTAGCTTCTCCACATGCGCGGAGTATCTAGCATCTTGGACCAAGATGCTCTTGCCTTTCCAGCTGTTCCAGCCTGTCAAGGCGCGCTCTGCCTTATCCCTAAACGGTCTGATCCTTCTCCACTTGAGTAACTCTTCCATAGTTACCGTTTCACTTGTGCAAGGTAACTTTGGTTGAGGCTTGGATGGTACGGACTGTACGGCTTGTACGGCCTTGTACGGATGTCCGTACCATGCTCTCCCTAAACTCCCTTAAGCTTCCTCATCTCCTTTCCTCTTCAACTCCTTAGCTCTTCATACATATACTCAGCTCAACTCAACACCTGGTTCACAGCAAAACATATATCAGGCCTTGTGATGGTAAGGTAAATCAATTTGCCAACAAGTGTTCTATAGAGTTTAGGATCATGAAATGGCTTGCTGTCTTCAATCTCCCCCTCTCTTGGTACTTTGTAGCCATCCTCCATTGGCATCCTTGCTGTCTTGCCTCCATAAGCACCTGCACCTTTCAAAAGATCAAGTGTATACTTCCTTTGGGACATGAACAAACCTTCCTTGGATCTACAAATCTCAATTCCAAGGAAGTATTTCATTTCTCCCAAGTCTTTGATTTCAAACATAGACTTTAGAAACTCCTTGGTTGCTTTGATACCTTCCTTATCACTCCCAGTGATAATGATATCATCCACATACACAAGGAGAGCAACCATACCTGAGGGTGTCGTGAGTTTAAAGAGAATGTGATCCAATTCTGACTTCTTGAAGCCTCGGCCATTCAGAGTTGTGCTCAACTTGTTATACCAAGCTCTTGGTGATTGCTTCAACCCATAAATGGCTTTCTTTAGCCTCAGTACATTCCCTCTCTTCACTAGATGTTCCAGACCTGATATGATCATGGACCAGCTAGTTGATAAAGATGGAGAAGGAGAGACTGAAGATACACTAGCTGAAGAAGAAGATGTCCTAGCCATTCCCACAGGTCCCATAACTCGTGCAATGACAAGAAGACTCAAGGAAGCTGTTGGAAACATACTGAAGATCTCTAAGGAGCAAGAAGACTGTCTTGGTAGAAGCTTGAGCCACCAAGACACACTCATCACCATTCAGGTGATCTTATCATCAAGCTGATCATCATCTAGGCAAGTGGCTTGGTATACTCTTTTTCCCTTGATTAGTTTTGTCCCAATGGGTTTTCTAATCAAGGTTTTTAATGAGGTATCAAGTTCACTTACACATTCCTAGTTGATGTATCTTGGATGCAACTCGGCCTAAGGCACCTTGGACCGACTTCATCAACTATCTTATATTATGTTTTACTCTAAGTGTTATGTTATTACTTTGAAACCGTGTGGAGCCTTCTCCTTTATGTTTTCTTATGTTTTCGAGACCTTGTGCATGTACAAGGATCTCTCTATTTAAGTGTATCACAAACCCTCATTCTAATCTAAGTTATCTTTTGTTTAAAACCTTTTTGGTGTCTTCTCTCTTGCTTTGCGAGTTGTTGAAGTGTCTGGTGTGTAATATCCAGTCTACTGGTGTGTAATATCCAGTGTTAAGGGCCTTAGTTTGGTGTGTCATATCCGATCTATAGCCTAGGAGTATCAAGGAGCCTTTCCGCAGCCTCTTGTGTCACCAATCAATCCACAAACCTTGATAAACTTGAGTCCTTGACTCGTTTATGCAAGGATCTATCCCGATCCATCCAGAGACGCATCCTAGGAGTTCATCAAGTGGTATCAGAGCACTCTGGAAGGGGAGTTTCGATTTCTCTTTTGTTTGTTCATAAGATCTACTCTTTATCGTTTTATATCTTTGATCATTTGGGATTTGCGTGTTGTTTCTCACTCGATCTGATTAGTATCATTGATAGGATTGATAGATCTATTGTTTCATGGTTCAATATTGATAGATCTGAGGATTCTGATCAAGTTTTGAATAAAACTTTTCACATTCTTGTCGATTACGTTACTAGGTTGCTTGATCCGAAAGTTCCTTGTGTTCGTGTGATTCGATCTGTTACTAGAACCGTAGATCAAGTTTTGTTTAATCTCAAATCATCACCTGTTGAATCTCGAATCCTTTTCTGATAAATCTGAGTTGATTGTGTCAATAAAATCGATTTGAATTCCTTACTTGTTGATCACGGTATTGATTTGCCGCGTCGCTTGAGATTTGTTTGATTGTTTCCGATTGTTTCTTTCATTGAATCTCGAATCATAAATCAAATTGCCCGTGGAACTACTTACTTGTTTCAGTCTTTTGTGTGTAACAGAAAACAATGGGAACTGAAGAAGATGATGCAACGTATATGAGAAGAAACAAACTCCTACAAGAAGCTATCACCAAACAAGTAATGGAAGACTTGGTAAAGTTGCTGGATGAGAGATACGATCAGAGAGCCCCTGGTAGACAAGACCAAACGACTGATCATCAGCAAGCACCTAGGAGGAATGGACGTGAACGACAAGAGCATGCTGGTTCACAAGAAACTGATAACTTTTATGAAAGAGATAGGGCACGGCACAGCTCGGCTTCTAGACATAGCTCTTCCTCTAGACACAGCAGTAGAAGATCTAGACGTGACCATGAAGGGCGTAGGTATCAAAGAGATGAGCTTGCTGGAGTTAAGATCAAGATACCTCCTTTCCATGGCAAAGCCGATCCTGATGCTTATCTAGAATGGGAGAAGAAGATTGATCTAGTCTTCAATTGTCGGCGTTATTCAGAAGCTAAGAAGATTCAAATTGCTGTTACTGAGTTCTATGATTATGCTTTGAGTTGGTGGGATCAACTAGTCACCAATAGAAGGCGCAATGGGGAATTTCCTGTTGAGACTTGGGCAGAAATGAAGGCTCTCATGCGCAAGAGATTTGTGCCTAGCCATTACCACCGGGATCTCCATCAGAAGCTAAGAAAACTCACGCAAGGCTCACGGACAGTCGAAGAATACTATCAGGAGATGGAGTTGTTGATGTTAAGAGCTTGCATATCTGAGGATAGAGAAGCTACTATGGCACGGTTTCTTGGAGGACTCAACCGTGAGATACAAGACAGTGTGGAGATGCAACACTACTTGGAGATGGAGGAGATGCTACACAAAGCCATTCTAGTGGAACAACAAGTAAAGAGAAAAGGTCACTCCCGAGGCAACTATGGAACTAGATATCAAGGTGCTAAAGAAGATAAGCCAAGTCACCAGAAAGAGAGCAAGTCATATCAAAAGGATGAGGAAAAACCTACTAGTTCCCTCAGCAAGGATAAAGGGAAAGCTGAAGCCTCTACTACAAGATCAAGAGATGTTAAGTGTTTTAAGTGCCAAGGAAGAGGACACTACGCTAATGAATGCACCAACAAACGTGTGATGATCCTTCATGACAATGGAGAATATGAATCTACTGATGAGGAGACAGAGGCCGAAGAAGATCACAGTTCAGAAGAGGAGTATGTTGCCAACCCGGTCGCTGGAAGGTTGCTAGTTGCTAGAAGAACCTTGAGTCTTCAAAGCAAGACCGAAGAGATGGAGCAAAGAGAGAATCTCTTCTATACTAGATGTCTAGTACAAGGAAAGGTCTGTAGTCTTATTGTGGATGGAGGCAGTTGTGTCAACGTTGCGAGTGAGACTATGGTTAAAAAGTTGGGTTTGAGGGTCCAGAAGCATCCTAAACCATATAGGCTCCAATGGCTCAATGAAGAGGGCGAGATGAGAGTCTCTACTCAGGTTGTGGTTCCCTTATCCATTGGTAAATATGAAGATGAGATTCTTTGTGATGTACTGCCTATGGAAGCTGGACACATTCTCCTTGGAAGGCCGTGGCAATCAGATAGACGTGTGATACATGATGGGTATGCCAACAAGCACACCTTTGAGTTTAAAGGGAGAAAGACAGTTCTTGTGCCTATGACTCCTAAGGAAGTTCAGGTTGATCAGCTCCAACTACAAAAGAAGAAAGAGATTGATCTACCCGCTGAATCAACAAAGCAACTAAACTTCTATGCCAAGTCTGGTGATGTTAAAAGATCTCTCTGCTCTAACCTTCCTATTCTTTTGTTTATCTATAAGGAATCACTCTTGACTACTACTGATATTGCACCGGAGTATCCGAGTGAACTTGTGTCTCTTTTGCAGGAATATCAAGATGTTTTTCCAGAAGATAGTCCCAAAGGACTACCACCAGTGCGAGGGATTGAACACCAAATTGACTTTGTGCCTGGTTCTACACTTCCCAACAGGCCAGCATACAGAACCAATCCGGTTGAGACCAAAGAACTACAAAGACAAGTAGAGGAACTGATGGAGAAAGGGCATATCCGAGAGAGCATGAGCCCTTGTGCTGTTCCAGTACTGCTTGTGCCCAAGAAAGATGGAAGCTGGCGCATGTGTGTTGATTGTAGAGCAATCAACAATATAACAGTGAAGTATCGCCATCCTATTCCTAGATTAGATGATATGCTTGATGAATTACATGGTTCATGCATCTTTTCTAAGATAGATCTAAAGAGTGGATATCATCAGATTAGGATGAAAGAAGGAGATGAGTGGAAAACTGCCTTTAAGACTAAGCATGGGTTATATGAGTGGTTAGTTATGCCCTTTGGATTGACTAATGCACCTAGTACTTTCATGAGATTGATGAACCATGTGCTTAGGTCCTTTATAGGTTTGTTTGTGGTAGTTTACTTTGATGATATCCTAATCTACAGTCAGAGTCTAGAAGAGCATATAGACCATCTTAAGACTGTTCTTGATGTGTTGAGGAAAGAAAAACTTTATGCTAATCTTAAGAAATGTACATTCTGCACAGATAACTTGGTCTTTTTAGGTTTTATTGTGGGTGCAGATGGGGTTAAAGTTGATCCGGAGAAAGTAAGGGCTATACAAGAATGGCCAATTCCTAAAACCGTGAGTGAAGTAAGAAGCTTCCATGGACTTGCTGGCTTCTATAGGCGCTTTGTGAAAGACTTCAGCACCATTGCATCTCCCTTGACCGAAGTAATCAAGAAAGAAGTTGGATTCAAGTGGGGAGAAGCACAAGAACTTGCTTTCCAATGCCTTAAAGAGAAGCTTACTCATGCCCCTCTTCTTATACTTCCTGACTTTCATAAAACTTTTGAAATAGAATGTGATGCCTCAGGAATTGGTATTGGTGCTGTATTGATGCAGGAGAAGAGACCCATTGCATACTTCAGTGAGAAGCTTGGAGGAGCTACCCTCAACTATGCAACTTATGATAAAGAGCTGTATGCCTTGGTGAGAGCCTTGCAGACTTGGCAGCACTATCTCTGGCCTAAAGAATTCGTCATACACACAGATCATGAGTCTCTCAAATACCTCAAAGGACAGAACAAGCTCAGCAAGAGACACGCAAGGTGGGTTGAGTTCATTGAGACATTTCCTTATGTCATCAAGTATAAACAAGGTAAGGAAAACATAGTTGCTGATGCACTATCCAGAAGGTATGTTCTCTTGAACACTCTTGATGCTAAGCTATTAGGATTTGAGCAGATTAAAGGAATGTATGAGAATGATCCTGATTTTAGAGAGGCTTACAACTCTTGTGAGAAATTGGCTGTAGGACACTACTTTAGACATGATGGTTTTCTTTTCTATGATAATCGATTGTGTGTGCCTAACTGTTCTTTGAGAGACTTGTTTGTTAGGGAATCTCATGGAGGAAGTCTCATGGGTCACTTTGGTGTTGCAAAGACTCTTAAAACTTTGCAGGATCACTTCTTTTGGCCTCGGATGAAAAGAGATGTGGAGAAACTATGTGAGAGATGTGCAACTTGCAAGCAAGCTAAATCTAAGGTTCAGTCTCACGGTTTGTATACTCCTCTCCCTATACCTTATCATCCTTGGAATGACATATCTATGGATTTCATTGTTGGATTGCCTAGAACTAGGACTGGAAAGGATTCTATCTTTGTAGTTGTGGATAGGTTCTCAAAGATGGCACATTTCATAGCTTGTCACAAAACTGATGATGCATTGCATATTGCTAACTTGTTCTTTAAAGAGATTGTGCGTATACATGGCATGCCTAAGACTATTGTTTCTGATAGAGATACTAAGTTTCTTAGTTATTTTTGGAAGACTCTTTGGTCTAAACTAGGTACTAAACTCTTGTTTTCTACTACTTGTCATCCACAAACTGATGGACAAACTGAAGTAGTTAATAGGACTCTTGGAACACTCTTGCGTACATTCATAAAGAAAAACTTGAAATCATGGGAAGACTATTTGCCTCATTGTGAATTTGCATACAATCATGCTGTGCATTCTACTTCTAAGTTTTCTCCTTTTGAAATTGTTTATGGGTTCAATCCCAACTCTCCTTTGGATTTAATCCCTTTACCTGAGTGTGAAAGGGTCAGCTTTGATGGCAAAAAGAAGGCAGAGATGGTGAAGCAACTCCACGAGCAGGCTAGGCTCAACATTGAGGCGAAAACCAAACAGTATGTTAAGCATGCCAACAAAGGAAGGCGTGAGATGGTCTTTGAAGTGGGTGATCAGGTCTGGATTCACCTAAGGAAAGAGAGGTTTCCAAATGAAAGGAAGTCCAAGCTAATGCCGCGGATTGATGGACCTTTTGAGGTCATAAGGAAGATCAGCGACAATGCCTACAAGCTGGATTTGCGAGGTAAGTATGATGTGAGTAATAGCTTCAATGTTACTGACTTGATTCCTTTTATTGCAGATGAGCCAGATTTGAGGACAAATCCTTTTCAAGTGGGAGGGGATGATATGATCATGGACCAGCTAGTTGATAAAGATGGAGAAGGAGAGACTGAAGATACACTAGCTGAAGAAGAAGATGTCCTAGCCATTCCCACAGGTCCCATAACTCGTGCAATGACAAGAAGACTCAAGGAAGCTGTTGGAAACATACTGAAGATCTCTAAGGAGCAAGAAGACTGTCTTGGTAGAAGCTTGAGCCACCAAGACACACTCATCACCATTCAGGTGATCTTATCATCAAGCTGATCATCATCTAGGCAAGTGGCTTGGTATACTCTTTTTCCCTTGATTAGTTTTGTCCCAATGGGTTTTCTAATCAAGGTTTTTAATGAGGTATCAAGTTCACTTACACATTCCTAGTTGATGTATCTTGGATGCAACTCGGCCTAAGGCACCTTGGACCGACTTCATCAACTATCTTATATTATGTTTTACTCTAAGTGTTATGTTATTACTTTGAAACCGTGTGGAGCCTTCTCCTTTATGTTTTCTTATGTTTTCGAGACCTTGTGCATGTACAAGGATCTCTCTATTTAAGTGTATCACAAACCCTCATTCTAATCTAAGTTATCTTTTGTTTAAAACCTTTTTGGTGTCTTCTCTCTTGCTTTGCGAGTTGTTGAAGTGTCTGGTGTGTAATATCCAGTCTACTGGTGTGTAATATCCAGTGTTAAGGGCCTTAGTTTGGTGTGTCATATCCGATCTATAGCCTAGGAGTATCAAGGAGCCTTTCCGCAGCCTCTTGTGTCACCAATCAATCCACAAACCTTGATAAACTTGAGTCCTTGACTCGTTTATGCAAGGATCTATCCCGATCCATCCAGAGACGCATCCTAGGAGTTCATCAAGACCTGGTGGAGGATACATATAGACTTCATCCTCAAGCTCTCCTTGTAGAAATGCATTCTTTACATCCATTTTCCACAATCCCCATCCTAGGTTCACAGCCAAGCTTAAAACAATCCTAATGGTGTGTAGCTTGGCTACTGGTGCAAATGTCTCAATGTAATCCTCTCCATATGTCTGAGTGAACCCTCTTGCTACTAGTCTAGTCTTCTTCCTCTCAATCGACCCATCAGCCTTGTACTTGATTGTAAAGATCCATCTACTAGACACAGCTTTCTTCCCTTTTGGTAGTTCACCCTCATACCATGTATCATTCTTTATCATAGCTCCTGCCTCAGCTCCTACTGATTCCTTCCATTCCTTATCCTCCATTGCCTCTTCATAGCTTCTTGGAATGTGATTCTCATCCAAGTTTACCATGAATGCGCAATGTGCTTCTGGATATTGAGCAAAAGAACACACGGCCTGAGTAGGATGCTTCACAGCTTGGGCATTGTAGTACACTCTTGTGTTTACCCAACTGGAAGGATCCTTTCTCAGTCTTGTACTTCTTCTCAATACTGGCCCTTCTTGCGCCATCTCTTGTTCTTCTTCTTGTGGCAGCACACTTGTTTCAGATCTTTCTTCTCCTAGCTGACTTGCTTCAGCTCCTTCTTCCCTTAGCTGACTCTCTTCAGCTCCTTCTTCTTGATCATTTGATTCCACAGCTTGATCATGAGAGCCAGAACTCTCTTCTCTACTTGTTTCTACACGGTTTGGCGTTCTTGTTTCATTCCCCCCCTCATGCTCAAGGTTGGAAGTCTGATGATCCGGGACTGGGGTAGTTGATATCTTGCATATTTGCATTGTTTTATCCATTCATCCATGAGCATTTTCATCATGTAGATTAGGATTTAGCCATGTCTAGGTTGCATTTTGCATTCATTGTCCTTATTAGGTGTTGGAGTGCCACATGGAGTTCTTGGGGACATTTGGATGCATTTGGAGCTTAAAGGACGTGAAATAGGTGATCATTGGATGAGCAGAGCATGGGAGCGAGGTTCCGCAGCGACGTCATGAGGTCGCTCCAAAGCACCCCCCAGAGCGACTTGCCCAGAGCGACGCCCCGAGGTCGCTCGCATCTCACACCCCTCTCGCAGCGACCTCCCAAAGCGACACCCCGAGGTCGCTCGCGTCTCCATGGCGAGACGACACGAAGCAAAGCCTGGAGCGACCTCTCAGAGCGAGCCACTGAGGTCGCTCCCGAAGGCCGGAGCGACTTGTCGGAGCGACATGCCGAGGTCGCTCCGCGTCTATTATCTGCTCGATTTCTATTTTACTTAAGGGCCTTTTGGTCATTTCACTATGGACGTTTTACATTTCTAAAACCTATGTTTTAAACATCTTTTGTAGCCACCAGGCAGATTATCTTTTGATTTTGAGAAATACACAAAAACTCTCTAGAGAAGTTCATCTCTTGGATTTTGATTGTTGTGTTCTTGTTGATTTCTTATCTATTTCTCTACATGGTTAATCTAAAATCCAATATGGGTTTAAGAGGAATCATGGAGATTAGTGAGTAATCACCTTTTGAATTCATGGGTTAGGGAGATTAAGGGTGATTAGGTTAGAGCTAGGATGTTTTAGTGTAGATTATTCATATTTCCTTGCTAGTAGAGTAATCATAATGCATCTTCTGAGTTGGCCACTCAGTTGTTGATCCTTAGGCATTTCTCACCCGAAAGGTGTTCGATGAAATGCCCGAGACAACTCTCCTAGGCTTTTAGTATACTTTGCCAAAGACATTTGTTGTTAAAGGTGCTAAGATAGCTAATAGACTTGTTAGTAATGATTGCTTTCATATTATTCAACCAAAGACATTTGATGTTTGAGATATGTTAGCAAATGAGCATTCATCTAGACATAGAGCTTGCTTAGAATTGTGTCTAGGCTTAAGGTTGATAGTTTGATTGATCATTTGCCATCCTTAGTTCGATACTTGATCACCCAAGGTCTAATCCCTATGCCCATGAGTTCTCTTTTCCCTTAGTCAAGAAAGTATCATTCTGTTATTGCTTTCTAGTTTAGTAGTAGTTTAAAACCCATCTAAATCATTGGTTGCACTTAGATTAAGTGAGTACTTGCATTCTCAGTGCTTTGATATCCCTCAGAACTGGTTCGACAATCTTTTATACTACAACATTTGTCTTAGGAGCCTTGAAAACTCCTAACATCAGTAGTGCTTCTCCCCCCTTGATGTCCTTGATTCATGTTGATTCCAAGGCCTTCTAGGATAATCCTCAAGGTTTCAGCTCTATCAGAGGTAAGATCCTTCAAGTCTTCTTGAATCTGTTCCTCATAATATCCTTTCTCTTCAACAAACTTCACTTCTCTAGATACTAACACTCTCCTTGTGTTAGGATCATAGCACTTGTATCCTTTCTGACTTGATGAGTATCCAATGAACATTGCCTTTGAACTCTTAGCTTCTAGCTTGTTTCTTATCTCTCCAGGCACCATCACAAAACACAAACACCCAAAGACCTTCATATTCTGTTGTGGTGTATAGGGACAGCTTGTCTGATGAAGAATTCCATGCTGAGCTAGGTGTAGCTTGAATGCTTGTCCCGTGTACTCTCCTCCATTATCTGACCTGAAAATCTTTATCTTGGCATTGTAATGGTTAGTCACATAGGATTGAAAATTTTTAAATGCATCAAGTACCCTATCTTTGGTTGGAATTAAAGTTAACCAGGTGTATTTGGATTGTTCATCAATGAAAGTTACATAATACTTATGGTTTTCTCTAGATAGGCAAGGTGCAGTCCAAACATCAGAATGAATAAGATCAAAACACTTTTCATAAACAGTAGTAGACTTGGTAAAGACAGTTCTACAATGCTTGCCTAAAATGCAAGCTTCACAATCATTATTCTCAAAGGAAACACCTGGCAACATCAGTTTTAAAGCCTTATTATGAGGGTGTCCTAATCTAGCATGCCACAATGCATTTTTACTTAAACCAGAACTAGAAACAGAAGTAAACGAGCAGCTATATCTAGAAACAGGAGTGAGATCTTCAAGTAAATATAGCTCTCCTTTAGTCACTCCCTTTCCAAACATCTTGCTGCTTTTAATATCCTGAAACTTCACATCATTAGGACTGAATATAACATTGCATTGCAAATCAGTAGCACATTTCTTAACAGATAACAAGTTTGATGTAAATTCAGGCATATAAAAAGCTTTAGTTTCCTTATCAAATAGTTTAAGACTTCCTATTCCTCTAATAGGAATCTTATCTCCATTAGCAATCAGTACTTTCCATTCATTGGCACAATGTTTTTAATTAAGCTAGTGTCACTTATCATATGATGAGATGCACCTGAATCAATCACTAATGGCTTAATGTCATGAGAACTAGCAATATGTGCAAGGATACTAGATTGTTTGAATGCATGATCATTTCTAGCAAAGTTTGCAATTCTAGATTGATTTACCATTTCTATCAAGCTCTCATGCATCCTATCAGTTCTAGTTAGATTCTCATAGTTCTCTACCACCCTAGAACCAAAAGAATACCCAAAGATGTTACCATTCTCCTTGAACATCTTAATGAGCGCATCAAGGTCGGATCTCCTTAGATACTCTTGATCATTGTTCCCACGGTTGCTTGATGCTCCAGTGTAGGCTACAAGAGACTTTCCATCACCTGCCTCACGCCCATCTATCTCCTTTCCTTTGCTTGTACCAGCTCCACTTGTACCATCCGAGACATTAGCCCTTGCCTCACGATCCTTCATGAACTTAGCCGGCTTGAGGTGAGGATGGAGTATCCAGCATTGGCTCTTCTTGTGGCCATGCTTCTTGCAGTGATCACAACTCCCATTGAACCTCCTCTCCTCAAACTTCCCATGCGCAGCCGCAGCCTTGTTTGCTTGTGGAGCTTCACTACCTTCCTCTTGAGTTGCCTGGCTTGCAAGGGAAAGATCTCCTTTCTTTGCAAACAACCCAATGGAGCCTTGCTCCTTCTGAATCCGCGCACACACATCCTCAAGATCAGGTAGAGTGTCTTCTCTAAGCAGGTGCTGGATGAGACCGTTGTAAGCCGGGTTCAGCGTGAGGAGTAGCCCAAAGACCTTGTCTTGCTCTCTCCTCTTGTTGAGCTCATCAGCATCCGTTGTGCTTGGCCTAAGCATCTCCATCTCGGACCAGAGACTCCTGAATCTCCCTAGATGCTTGGTGAACTCCATGTCTTCTTGTACAAGGTTGTTGATGGCTTGCTTCACTTCAAACACTCGGCTTAGGTTTGATGTGTTGCCATACACCTTCTTCAAAGTATCCCACAGCTCCTTAGCAGACTCACAGTAGCTGTATGCATCCAGAATAGCCGGCTCAAGTGACGCATGAAGCACAGACATCACCAGCATGTCCTCTTGATGCCACTTCTCTTCCGCCTTGCTTGCAGCCTCACCATCATCCTCTCCTTGAGTGATGAGTTTTGGAGCTTCTCCGGGGGTGATGTGCTTCCACAACCCCTTGCTTCCCACCGTGGTTCTCACCATCCGAGACCACACCAAGTAGTTGGTTCCCTTGAAACACACAGCTACCTTCATGTTCATGTTCATCCCACTCTCCATGTTGAATGATGAACTCTCTAAGCTTCAGAAACTTTATCTTGAGTTGAGTGACTTGTAGAAACCTTCACAGCCTCGATCTTCAACCCACACAGCTTCAGATGATACACCACAACCAGTCTTGAACTTGAAAAGTACCCAGAAAATCTCAAACACACAAGAACACACAAGAGTTTCTTCAAAGCTTCAACCTTGAGGCTTCAAAGAATCTCACACGACCTCAGGTTCTCACTAACCTGGCTCTGATACCATATCACTTTTAGTGATGTTTAGAGTGATCTGAGTATTTAGGAAAGATTAGAAGAGATTTAGAGAAGATTAAAGTATAAAATGAGATTAAGAGTCTAAAGTAAGAACTAGAGAGAGACTAAGAGAGACTCATAACTTGCTTAATCTTATTAATGATGAGGTTACAATATATAGAGAGAGATCAGATACAAGGGTTTCCATTTGATCACTATTCTAAGCATGTGGAGTCAAGGGAAGAGGCTCCTCATTTCAAACTCAGCCAATGAGAGAGTGATCGTGTGTGAGGCATCTTGGACTGAGATGCTTTGCCTTTCCAGCCTGTCACAGCCTGTCAAGGCTCTCCACCTTATCCACAACCTTATCCCAACCTCAGCGCACACTCCTCTCTTCCTGGTAAGTTTCCCTTTACCCATTTCACTCTCAAGTAACTCCTTTCACTAAGGTAACTTTCTTTTAACCCTTTTTACCACAGTAACTAATATTTACTGTGGTAACTTTCTCCACCCAAGTAACTTCAACCCTCCATAACTACTCCTCATCTCAACACGGATGCTCTCATTGGACACTTTCAAATGGGCGCTCCCCTTATGCTTTGACCTCACATGCTTGTATACTGAAACCCTAGTGTCTCCTACTCACTATATATTGTATCTCAATCACATTAATGAAAGTTAGACAGTTCTAATCACTAAATCTCTCTGCACATTTCACAATGATTCTCCATTAGTCTCATAATCTCTTACTCTCTCTTAATCTATCTCTTATTCTCTTATAAACTCAGATTCTACTTTACATTTCTCAAAAGTCATATGGTATCAGAGCCAGGTTGATTTCAATCTGAGTTCTTTGGTGTTTCTCTTAAAGATTCAAACTTGAAGCTTTAAGAGATCAAGTGAGTGTGTTTGGAGTGTTCTTGAGAGATTCGACATCACAAAGGTTTCAACTACTTTGTGGGAGATCTTTTCTGGTTCTTTGGAGGTTCTTTGAAGATACAAGACAAGATACAAGGTGGGAAGCTGGGGTTGCGAATCTGAGGTCCAAGATCATGTCTTTTGCAAGCTATTGAAGTGAAGCTGTTGAAGATGGAAAGCGGAATGAAGATGAAGGTTGCGGTGACTTTCAAGGGAAGTAACTGCCTAGTATGGTCTAGGATGGTGAAGACTGCTGTGGGAAGCAAGGGTTTATGGAAGCACATCACATCCGGTGAGGCTCCTAAGCTGATTACCCAAGAAGGAGACAAGGAGAGTGTCTCGGAGAGTGAAGCTGAGAAGTGGCAGCAAGAAGACATGATGGTGATGTCAGTTCTTCATGCCTTGTTGGAGCCAGCTATACTGGATGCTTATAGCTACTGTGAGACAGCCAAGGAGCTGTGGGACACACTGAAGAAGGTGTATGGAAACACTTCCAATCTGAGCCGTGTGTTTGAAGTAAAGAAGGCAATCAATGGGTTGTCTCAAGAAGACATGGAGTTTACCAAGCATTTGGGAAGGTTCCGGTCACTGTGGTCTGAGTTGGAGATGCTTAGGCCAAGTACACTTGTTCCAGAGCTCCTAAATGAGAGGCGTGAGCAGGACAAGGTCTTTGGGCTCCTACTCACGCTGAATCCAAGCTACACTGGTCTAATCCAGCACATGTTGAGGTCCGAGAAGCTACCTGATCTAGAGGAGGCGTGTGCTCAGATACAAAAGGAGCAAGGCTCCATTGGCTTGTTTGGAGGCAAGGGGGAGCTGTCTCTTGCAAATGCTGTGCAATCTGATCATGAAGAGACTCCACAAGCCAACAAAGCAGCACACGGCAAGTATGAGGATAGGAAATTCAATGGCAATTGTGATCATTGCAAGAAGCATTGACACAAGAAGAGCCAATGCTGGATACTTCATCCTCATTTGAAGCCGGCGAAGTTCATGAAGGAAAGGGAGGCAAGGGCGCATGTATCTGATGGAGCAGGACCATCTAACCGTGGAGCTGAAGGAGAGGGACGTGAGGGTGATGGCAAGGCACTGGTGACATACTCAGCAACTCCTAACATCCGCGGCAATGATCAGGACTTCATAAGGAGATCCGAGATGGATGCACTCATCAAAATGCTCAAGGAGAATGGTAACATTCATGGGTACTCATTTGGTGCATCAATGATAGCTAGGACTATAGATAATACTCCATATGTTACTGACATTGCTAGGATGAATAGCATTAAGTGTAGTGACAATGCTAGAGCCGAGTACACCTTTGATAGAAATGCTAGGATGTATCATGAGCTTAAAGCATTTAGATCACCATTGAACCTGTGTCACACTGCTAGCAACATAACTAAGCCATTAATTGTTGATTCTGGTGCATCTCATCACATGATTAGTGATACAAATCTCATTAAAGATATAGAACCAACTAATGGACATGTTATGATTGCAAATGGAGATAAGATACCTATTAGAGGAATAGGAAACTTGAAATTGTTTGACAAAAACTCTAGAGCTTTCTATATGCCTGATTTCACATCCAACTTGTTATCTGTCAAGAAGTGCACAACTGATTTGAATTGCAATGTTATATTCAGCCCTAATGATGTGAAGTTTCAGGATATTGAGAGCAGCCAAATGATTGGAAAAGGAATCACTAAAGGAGAGTTGTATTTGCTTGAAGAACTTGAACCTGTTTCCAATCACAAATGCTCATTTACTTCTGCTTCTAGTTTAAATAAAAATGCTTTGTGGCATGCTAGATTAGGACATCCCCATGGTAGGGCTTTGAACTTGATGTTACCAGGTGTTTCATTTGAGAATAAGGATTGTGAAGCTTGCATTTTAGGCAAGCATTGTAAAACTGTTTTTCCAAACTCTACTAGTGTTTATGATAAGTGCTTTGATCTTATACATTCTGATGTTTGGACTGCACCTTGCATATCTAGGGATAATCATAAATACTTTGTGACATTCATTGATGAAAAATTCAAATACACCTGGTTAACTTTAATCCCATCAAAAGATAGAGTGATAGATGCATTTAAGAACTTTCAAGCTTATGTGACTAACCATTATCATGCCAAGATTAAAATTTTTAGGTCAGATAATGGAGGAGAGTACACAAGCTATGCGTTCAAGAGCCAAATGAATCATCATGGGATCTTGCATCAAACAAGCTGTCCTTATACTCCACAACAGAATGGGGTGGCTGAGAGGAAGAACAGGCACTTGATGGAGGTAGCTAGATCACTGGTGTTTCAAGCCAATGTCCCAAAGAGATTTTGGAGTGATGCGGTTGCAACTGCATGCTACTTGATCAACCGGATTCCTACTAAGGTGTTAAAGGATCAAGCACCATTTGAGGTTCTCAACAAGCACAAGCCATCAGTGGAGTACCTAAGAGTATTTGGGTGTTTATGCTATGTGCTGGTACCAGGAGAGTTGAGAAACAAGTTAGAAGCCAGAAGCAGGAAGGCAATGTTCATTGGTTACTCAACAACTCAAAAAGGATACAAGTGTTATGATCCGGAAGCTAGAAGAGTACTTGTATCTAGAGATGTGAAGTTCATTGAAGAAAGAGGATACTATGAGGAGAAGAATCAAGAGGAATTGAAAGATCTCACATCAGATAAGGCTGGAGTCTTAAGGACTATCTTAGAAGGTCTAGGCATCAGCATGAACCAGGATCAGTCTGCGAGTGGTGGGGGTCAAGAAGGAAGCTCAAGTGAACCCTCTTAGAGCTACACAAACACCTCACCTTGATCATGAGGGGGGAAGTGAACCTGAAACTCAAGAAAATGGCCAAGAAGGAGTCGGCTTGAGTGAAGAAGGAGAAGAGATCAACTCAGGTTCTCATCATCAAGGTGAGCAAAGCCAAGAAGATGAAGAACATCAGAGTGGAGTTCAAGAACCAAGTACACAAGATGAACCGGTTCAAGAGCAAGAACAACCTGTATTGAGAAGAAGCACAAGGCTGAGGAAGGATCCTTCCAGTTGGGTAAACACGCGAGTGTACTACAATGCCCAAGCTGTGGAGCATCCCTCTCAAGCTGTGTGCTCCTTTGCTCAATACCCTGAAGAACATTGTGCTTTTATGGTAAATTTGGATGAGAATTACATTCCAAGAAGCTATGAAGAGGCATTAATGGATAAGGAATGGAAGGAATCAGTTGGAGCTGAGGCAGGAGCTATGATCAAGAATGATACATGGTATGAGAGTGAGTTACCAAAAGGGAAGAAGGCTGTGACTAGTAGATGGATCTTCACAATCAAGTATAAGGCTGATGGAACAGTTGAGAGGAAGAAGTCAAGACTGGTTGCAAGAGGTTTCACTCAAACTTATGGAGAGGATTACATTGAGACCTTTGCACCAGTAGCTAAACTACACACAATCCGGATTGTATTAAGCTTGGCTGTGAATCTTGGATGGGGCTTATGGCAAATGGATGTGAAGAATGCATTCCTACAAGGAGAGCTGGAGGATGAAGTGTATATGCATCCACCTCCAGGCTTGGAACACTTAGTGAAAAGAGGGAATGTGTTGAGACTGAAGAAAGCTATCTATAGACTGAAGCAATCACCAAGAGCTTGGTACAACAAGCTGAGTACTACTCTGAATGGCCGAGGCTTCAAGAAGTCTGAACTAGACCACACCCTCTTCACTCTCACCACTCCCTCAGGTATGATTGCACTCCTTGTGTATGTTGATGATATCATTATCACAGGAAGTGACAAGGAAGGTATCATAGCAACCAAGGAGTTCCTTAAATCCATGTTTGAGATTAAAGACTTGGGAGAAATGAAATACTTTCTTGGAATTGAGATATGTAGATCCAAGGAAGGGTTGTTCATGTCCCAAAGGAAGTATACACTTGATCTTTTGAAAGGTGCAGGTCCTTATGGAGGCAAGACAGCAAGGATGCCTATGGAGGATGGCTACAAAGTCCCACGAGAGGGGGAGATTGAAGACAGCAAACCTTATCAGGATCCTAAACTTTATAGAAAACTAGTTGGTAAATTGATTTACCTTACCATAACTAGACCTGACATTTGTTTTGCTGTGAATCATGTGAGTCAACACATGCAAGTGCCTAAGGAGCATCACTGGCGCATGGTGGAGAGGATCTTGATGTATCTCAACGGCTCACCTGATCAAGGAGTTTGGATGGGTTGCAATGGGAGCACTGAAGTGGTTGGATACTGTGATGCAGATTGGGCTGGTGATAGAGCAGACAGGAGATCAACCACAGGCTATTGCACATTCATTGGAGGCAACTTGGTTACTTGGAAGAGTAAAAAGCAGAAAATGGTGTCTTGCTCAAGTGCAGAGGCTGAGTATAGAGCTATGCGGAAGCTTACCAACGAGCTGGTGTGGATCAAAGGCATCTTGAAGCATTTGGAGATTGACCAAGCCACGCCAATGACAATGCATTGTGATAACCAAGCTGCCATCCACATTGCCTCCAACTCGGTGTTTCATGAGAGAACCAAGCACATTGAAGTGGATTGTCACAAGGTGAGGCATATGATCATCTTAGGAGTCATCCTGCCATGCTATACAAGAAGTGAAGATCAGTTGGCTGATGTGTTCACTAAGGCTGCGAGACAGAAGACAATGGAGTCCATTCACATCAGGTTGGGCCTCATTGATCTTGGGAAGAGAAGGAGCTGATCCCCTTTGGCTGTGAGGTCTTTACTCTTTTTCCCTCATCAAGGTTTTGTCCCAATGGGTTTTCCTTGGTGAGGTTTTTAATGAGGAAGATCTCATGGCTGTCCAAGCTTAGACTTTCACAAAGCTAAGCTTGAGGGGGAGTGTTGAAGAGATGAGGATATAAGGAAGGGAGACTTATGGGAACTAGTTGAGCTTGGGGAGTTAAGGCATATCATGGACGAGCCATCCGTACAAGGCCGTACAGAATCCGTACTAGGCCGTACAAATGGAGGAGGTAACTCAGTCATGGTGAAACAAAGTTACCCAAGTAACTTTGTATGATGGGAAGAAGCCTTGATCACTTAGGCAAAGTGATCAGACCGTTGAGAATGGATAAGGAAGGGAGAAGGAGCGTGTGACAGACTGTCATGGACTGGAAGGATAAGGCATAAAGCAAAAGATGCCTCACACACGCGGATGCTCTCATTGGACACTTTCAAATGGGCGCTCCCCTTATGCTTTGACCTCACATGCTTGTATACTGAAACCCTAGTGTCTCCTACTCACTATATATTGTATCTCAATCACATTAATGAAAGTTAGACAGTTCTAATCACTAAATCTCTCTACACATTTCACAATGATTCTCCATTAGTCTCATAATCTCTTACTCTCTCTTAATCTATCTCTTATTCTCTTATAAACTCAGATTCTACTTTACATTTCTCAAAAGTCATAGGATAACTTCTTCATCCCAACTCCTATGAGATTTATTTAACTTCCTGGTGATTCTCCACCACTTTATGTATCCAAATCAAGCTTCTCACAAAGTGATTCATCCTGGTTTGATTGGAACGACGATGAAGCTGTGCTATTCCCAAACTGGGAAACTGGAATCACCTGATTTGAAAGTGGGATAACTTCTTCATCCCAACTCCTATGAGATTTATTCAACTTCCTGGTGATTCTCCACCACTTTATGTATCCAAATCAAGCTTCTCACAAAGTGATTCATCCTGGTTTGATTGGAACGACGATGAAGCTGTGCTATTCCCAAACTGGGAAACTGGAATCACCTGATTTGAAAGTGGGATAACTTCTTCATCCCAACTCCTATGAGATTTATTCAACTTCCTGGTGATTCTCCACCACTTTATGTATCCAAATCAAGCTTCTCACAAAGTGATTCATCCTGGTTTGATTGGAACGACGAAGAAGCTGTGCTATTCCCAAACTGGGAAACTGGAATCACCTGATTTGAAAATGGGATAACTTCTTCTTTCCAACTCCTATGAGATTTATTCATCTTCCTTTGATTCTCTACCACTTTTTGTATCCAAATCAAGCTTCTCACAAAGTGATTCATCCTGGTTTGATTGGAACGACGATGAAGCTGTGCTATTCCCAAACTGGGAAACTGGAATCACCTGATTTGAAAGTGGGATAACTTCTTCATCCCAACTCCTATGAGATTTATTTAACTTCCTGGTGATTCTCCACCACTTTATGTATCCAAATCAAGCTTCTCACAAAGTGATTCATCCTGGTTTGATTGGAACGACGATGAAGCTGTGCTATTCCCAAATTGGGAAACTGTAATCACCTGATTTGTGTTGAAATGAGGTGATGCAACTATGTGATATGAAGCTGGAGAAGGTTAGAGGCTTGAGGATGAAGTTAGGGATGTGAGTGTACGGACAGGCCGTACAAGGTTGCCGTACAAGGTAAAGAAGAAGTTACCATGACCGTTTAACCATGAGGGGAGTAAACGGATCATTCTTACCTTCTACCATACTCTACTTGGATCAGACCGTTGAGAGAGCTTGAGGAGCGCATCTGACAGGCTGTGCCAGGCTGTGACAGACTGTCAGCATCCTAGTCAAAGATCCAAGATGCTTCACACGCGGGAAGAAGCTCATTGGGTGCTTTATGATATGCGCTCCTCTCCTGGTTGACTATACATGCTTTAGCTTATCTTTAAACCTTGTAAACCCTAAGCTCTCATACTATATAAGTTGTAACCTCATCAGATTAATGATTAACGAGATTGAATCACTCTCTCTCTACTCTCTCTCTCTAGTTTAAATCTCAAAGTGATATGATCATGGACCAGCTAGTTGATAAAGATGGAGAAGGAGAGACTGAAGATACACTAGCTGAAGAAGAAGATGTCGTAGCCATTCCCACAGGTCCCATAACTCGTGCAATGACAAGAAGACTCAAGGAAGCTGTTGGAAACATACTGAAGATCTCTAAGGAGCAAGAAGACTGTCTTGGTAGAAGCTTGAGCCACCAAGACACACTCATCACCATTCAGGTGATCTTATCATCAAGCTGATCATCATCTAGGCAAGTGGCTTGGTATACTCTTTTTCCCTTGATTAGTTTTGTCCCAATGGGTTTTCTAATCAAGGTTTTTAATGAGGTATCAAGTTCACTTACACATTCCTAGTTGATGTATCTTGGATGCAACTCGGCCTAAGGCACCTTGGACCGACTTCATCAACTATCTTATATTATGTTTTACTCTAAGTGTTATGTTATTACTTTGAAACCGTGTGGAGCCTTCTCCTTTATGTTTTCTTATGTTTTCGAGACCTTGTGCATGTACAAGGATCTCTCTATTTAAGTGTATCACAAACCCTCATTCTAATCTAAGTTATCTTTTGTTTAAAACCTTTTTGGTGTCTTCTCTCTTGCTTTGCGAGTTGTTGAAGTGTCTGGTGTGTAATATCCAGTCTACTGGTGTGTAATATCCAGTGTTAAGGGCCTTAGTTTGGTGTGTCATATCCGATCTATAGCCTAGGAGTATCAAGGAGCCTTTCCGCAGCCTCTTGTGTCACCAATCAATCCACAAACCTTGATAAACTTGAGTCCTTGACTCGTTTATGCAAGGATCTATCCCGATCCATCCAGAGACGCATCCTAGGAGTTCATCAAGTGGTATCAGAGCACTCTGGAAGGGGAGTTTCGATTTCTCTTTTGTTTGTTCATAAGATCTACTCTTTATCGTTTTATATCTTTGATCATTTGGGATTTGCGTGTTGTTTCTCACTCGATCTGATTAGTATCATTGATAGGATTGATAGATCTATTGTTTCATGGTTCAATATTGATAGATCTGAGGATTCTGATCAAGTTTTGAATAAAACTTTTCACATTCTTGTCGATTACGTTACTAGGTTGCTTGATCCGAAAGTTCCTTGTGTTCGTGTGATTCGATCTGTTACTAGAACCGTAGATCAAGTTTTGTTTAATCTCAAATCATCACCTGTTGAATCTCGAATCCTTTTCTGATAAATCTGAGTTGATTGTGTCAATAAAATCGATTTGAATTCCTTACTTGTTGATCACGGTATTGATTTGCCGCGTCGCTTGAGATTTGTTTGATTGTTTCCGATTGTTTCTTTCATTGAATCTCGAATCATAAATCAAATTGCCCGTGGAACTACTTACTTGTTTCAGTCTTTTGTGTGTAACAGAAAACAATGGGAACTGAAGAAGATGATGCAACGTATGTGAGAAGAAACAAACTCCTACAAGAAGCTATCACCAAACAAGTAATGGAAGACTTGGTAAAGTTGCTGGATGAGAGATACGATCAGAGAGCCCCTGGTAGACAAGACCAAACGACTGATCATCAGCAAGCACCTAGGAGGAATGGACGTGAACGACAAGAGCATGCTGGTTCACAAGAAACTGATAACTTTTATGAAAGAGATAGGGCACGGCACAGCTCGGCTTCTAGCCATAGCTCTTCCTCTAGACACAGCAGTAGAAGATCTAGACGTGACCATGAAGGGCGTAGGTATCAAAGAGATGAGCTTGCTGGAGTTAAGATCAAGATACCTCCTTTCCATGGCAAAGCCGATCCTGATGCTTATCTAGAATGGGAGAAGAAGATTGATCTAGTCTTCAATTGTCGGCGTTATTCAGAAGCTAAGAAGATTCAAATTGCTGTTACTGAGTTCTATGATTATGCTTTGAGTTGGTGGGATCAACTAGTCACCAATAGAAGGCGCAATGGGGAATTTCCTGTTGAGACTTGGGCAGAAATGAAGGCTCTCATGCGCAAGAGATTTGTGCCTAGCCATTACCACCGGGATCTCCATCAGAAGCTAAGAAAACTCACGCAAGGCTCACGGACAGTCGAAGAATACTATCAGGAGATGGAGTTGTTGATGTTAAGAGCTTGCATATCTGAGGATAGAGAAGCTACTATGGCACGGTTTCTTGGAGGACTCAACCGTGAGATACAAGACAGTGTGGAGATGCAACACTACTTGGAGATGGAGGAGATGCTACACAAAGCCATTCTAGTGGAACAACAAGTAAAGAGAAAAGGTCACTCCCGAGGCAACTATGGAACTAGATATCAAGGTGCTAAAGAAGATAAGCCAAGTCACCAGAAAGAGAGCAAGTCATATCAAAAGGATGAGGAAAAACCTACTAGTTCCCTCAGCAAGGATAAAGGGAAAGCTGAAGCCTCTACTACAAGATCAAGAGATGTTAAGTGTTTTAAGTGCCAAGGAAGAGGACACTACGCTAATGAATGCACCAACAAACGTGTGATGATCCTTCATGACAATGGAGAATATGAATCTACTGATGAGGAGACAGAGGCCGAAGAAGATCACAGTTCAGAAGAGGAGTATGTTGCCAACCCGGTCGCTGGAAGGTTGCTAGTTGCTAGAAGAACCTTGAGTCTTCAAAGCAAGACCGAAGAGATGGAGCAAAGAGAGAATCTCTTCTATACTAGATGTCTAGTACAAGGAAAGGTCTGTAGTCTTATTGTGGATGGAGGCAGTTGTGTCAACGTTGCGAGTGAGACTATGGTTAAAAAGTTGGGTTTGAGGGTCCAGAAGCATCCTAAACCATATAGGCTCCAATGGCTCAATGAAGAGGGCGAGATGAGAGTCTCTACTCAGGTTGTGGTTCCCTTATCCATTGGTAAATATGAAGATGAGATTCTTTGTGATGTACTGCCTATGGAAGCTGGACACATTCTCCTTGGAAGGCCGTGGCAATCAGATAGACGTGTGATACATGATGGGTATGCCAACAAGCACACCTTTGAGTTTAAAGGGAGAAAGACAGTTCTTGTGCCTATGACTCCTAAGGAAGTTCAGGTTGATCAGCTCCAACTACAAAAGAAGAAAGAGATTGATCTACCCGCTGAATCAACAAAGCAACTAAACTTCTATGCCAAGTCTGGTGATGTTAAAAGATCTCTCTGCTCTAACCTTCCTATTCTTTTGTTTATCTATAAGGAATCACTCTTGACTACTACTGATATTGCACCGGAGTATCCGAGTGAACTTGTGTCTCTTTTGCAGGAATATCAAGATGTTTTTCCAGAAGATAGTCCCAAAGGACTACCACCAGTGCGAGGGATTGAACACCAAATTGACTTTGTGCCTGGTTCTACACTTCCCAACAGGCCAGCATACAGAACCAATCCGGTTGAGACCAAAGAACTACAAAGACAAGTAGAGGAACTGATGGAGAAAGGGCATATCCGAGAGAGCATGAGCCCTTGTGCTGTTCCAGTACTGCTTGTGCCCAAGAAAGATGGAAGCTGGCGCATGTGTGTTGATTGTAGAGCAATCAACAATATAACAGTGAAGTATCGCCATCCTATTCCTAGATTAGATGATATGCTTGATGAATTACATGGTTCATGCATCTTTTCTAAGATAGATCTAAAGAGTGGATATCATCAGATTAGGATGAAAGAAGGAGATGAGTGGAAAACTGCCTTTAAGACTAAGCATGGGTTATATGAGTGGTTAGTTATGCCCTTTGGATTGACTAATGCACCTAGTACTTTCATGAGATTGATGAACCATGTGCTTAGGTCCTTTATAGGTTTGTTTGTGGTAGTTTACTTTGATGATATCCTAATCTACAGTCAGAGTCTAGAAGAGCATATAGACCATCTTAAGACTGTTCTTGATGTGTTGAGGAAAGAAAAACTTTATGCTAATCTTAAGAAATGTACATTCTGCACAGATAACTTGGTCTTTTTAGGTTTTATTGTGGGTGCAGATGGGGTTAAAGTTGATCCGGAGAAAGTAAGGGCTATACAAGAATGGCCAATTCCTAAAACCGTGAGTGAAGTAAGAAGCTTCCATGGACTTGCTGGCTTCTATAGGCGCTTTGTGAAAGACTTCAGCACCATTGCATCTCCCTTGACCGAAGTAATCAAGAAAGAAGTTGGATTCAAGTGGGGAGAAGCACAAGAACTTGCTTTCCAATGCCTTAAAGAGAAGCTTACTCATGCCCCTCTTCTTATACTTCCTGACTTTCATAAAACTTTTGAAATAGAATGTGATGCCTCAGGAATTGGTATTGGTGCTGTATTGATGCAGGAGAAGAGACCCATTGCATACTTCAGTGAGAAGCTTGGAGGAGCTACCCTCAACTATGCAACTTATGATAAAGAGCTGTATGCCTTGGTGAGAGCCTTGCAGACTTGGCAGCACTATCTCTGGCCTAAAGAATTCGTCATACACACAGATCATGAGTCTCTCAAATACCTCAAAGGACAGAACAAGCTCAGCAAGAGACACGCAAGGTGGGTTGAGTTCATTGAGACATTTCCTTATGTCATCAAGTATAAACAAGGTAAGGAAAACATAGTTGCTGATGCACTATCCAGAAGGTATGTTCTCTTGAACACTCTTGATGCTAAGCTATTAGGATTTGAGCAGATTAAAGGAATGTATGAGAATGATCCTGATTTTAGAGAGGCTTACAACTCTTGTGAGAAATTGGCTGTAGGACACTACTTTAGACATGATGGTTTTCTTTTCTATGATAATCGATTGTGTGTGCCTAACTGTTCTTTGAGAGACTTGTTTGTTAGGGAATCTCATGGAGGAAGTCTCATGGGTCACTTTGGTGTTGCAAAGACTCTTAAAACTTTGCAGGATCACTTCTTTTGGCCTCGGATGAAAAGAGATGTGGAGAAACTATGTGAGAGATGTGCAACTTGCAAGCAAGCTAAATCTAAGGTTCAGTCTCACGGTTTGTATACTCCTCTCCCTATACCTTATCATCCTTGGAATGACATATCTATGGATTTCATTGTTGGATTGCCTAGAACTAGGACTGGAAAGGATTCTATCTTTGTAGTTGTGGATAGGTTCTCAAAGATGGCACATTTCATAGCTTGTCACAAAACTGATGATGCATTGCATATTGCTAACTTGTTCTTTAAAGAGATTGTGCGTATACATGGCATGCCTAAGACTATTGTTTCTGATAGAGATACTAAGTTTCTTAGTTATTTTTGGAAGACTCTTTGGTCTAAACTAGGTACTAAACTCTTGTTTTCTACTACTTGTCATCCACAAACTGATGGACAAACTGAAGTAGTTAATAGGACTCTTGGAACACTCTTGCGTACATTCATAAAGAAAAACTTGAAATCATGGGAAGACTATTTGCCTCATTGTGAATTTGCATACAATCATGCTGTGCATTCTACTTCTAAGTTTTCTCCTTTTGAAATTGTTTATGGGTTCAATCCCAACTCTCCTTTGGATTTAATCCCTTTACCTGAGTGTGAAAGGGTCAGCTTTGATGGCAAAAAGAAGGCAGAGATGGTGAAGCAACTCCACGAGCAGGCTAGGCTCAACATTGAGGCGAAAACCAAACAGTATGTTAAGCATGCCAACAAAGGAAGGCGTGAGATGGTCTTTGAAGTGGGTGATCAGGTCTGGATTCACCTAAGGAAAGAGAGGTTTCCAAATGAAAGGAAGTCCAAGCTAATGCCGCGGATTGATGGACCTTTTGAGGTCATAAGGAAGATCAGCGACAATGCCTACAAGCTGGATTTGCGAGGTAAGTATGATGTGAGTAATAGCTTCAATGTTACTGACTTGATTCCTTTTATTGCAGATGAGCCAGATTTGAGGACAAATCCTTTTCAAGTGGGAGGGGATGATATGATCATGGACCAGCTAGTTGATAAAGATGGAGAAGGAGAGACTGAAGATACACTAGCTGAAGAAGAAGATGTCCTAGCCATTCCCACAGGTCCCATAACTCGTGCAATGACAAGAAGACTCAAGGAAGCTGTTGGAAACATACTGAAGATCTCTAAGGAGCAAGAAGACTGTCTTGGTAGAAGCTTGAGCCACCAAGACACACTCATCACCATTCAGGTGATCTTATCATCAAGCTGATCATCATCTAGGCAAGTGGCTTGGTATACTCTTTTTCCCTTGATTAGTTTTGTCCCAATGGGTTTTCTAATCAAGGTTTTTAATGAGGTATCAAGTTCACTTACACATTCCTAGTTGATGTATCTTGGATGCAACTCGGCCTAAGGCACCTTGGACCGACTTCATCAACTATCTTATATTATGTTTTACTCTAAGTGTTATGTTATTACTTTGAAACCGTGTGGAGCCTTCTCCTTTATGTTTTCTTATGTTTTCGAGACCTTGTGCATGTACAAGGATCTCTCTATTTAAGTGTATCACAAACCCTCATTCTAATCTAAGTTATCTTTTGTTTAAAACCTTTTTGGTGTCTTCTCTCTTGCTTTGCGAGTTGTTGAAGTGTCTGGTGTGTAATATCCAGTCTACTGGTGTGTAATATCCAGTGTTAAGGGCCTTAGTTTGGTGTGTCATATACGATCTATAGCCTAGGAGTATCAAGGAGCCTTTCCGCAGCCTCTTGTGTCACCAATCAATCCACAAACCTTGATAAACTTGAGTCCTTGACTCGTTTATGCAAGGATCTATCCCGATCCATCCAGAGACGCATCCTAGGAGTTCATCACAAAGTCTCTTAATCACTCTCAAACCATGATACTTGTTTAAATCTTTCACTAAACTTCTCTTTAATCTTTCTTAATCTCTCAATACCTTCTTAAATCTCTAAAATCTCATGGTATCAGAGCCAGGTTGGCTTTGGTATTGAGATATCTTAGTTCCTTTGTGTGATTCTTACTCATTCCTTCTTTGTGTTCTTGCGTTTGTTCTTGATACTTCCGGGAAGTCTTGTCAGTGTGTTGAAGTGTCTTACCCTTGGTTCTTTGGTCCCGTGTGTTCTTGAAGATCTGGTGTGGTAGAAGAAGCTCAACTGAAGTACAAGATTGAAGACTAGAAGTAACTAGAGGCAAAGAGAAGATGGAAGGAAACTACAGTAAGCTTGTTACGGTTCCGGTTGCCTTAAAAGGTGTAGGAAACTACTTGTTGTGGTCTCGGCTGGTGAAGACTGCTATTGGGAGGCTAGGGTTGTGGAACCACATCACGGATGATGGTCCAGAGCCAGTGGCCAAAGGGAATGAGGAAGCTGAGGGTGGAAAAGTACTCACTGAAGCTGAGGTGAAGAAGAAATGGGTTCAAGAAGATCTGATGGTGCTGTCCGTGCTACACAGTTCTATTGAAGTCCCTTTGCTTGAATCCTACATCTTCTGTGAGACACCTAAGCACCTATGGGAGACGCTCCAGAAGACATTTGGAGATGTCTCAAACCTTAACCGTGTGTTTGAGTTGAAGAAAGCCATCACCTCCTTGATGCAAGGTGGTGTAGAGCTTACTACACACATTGGGAAGTTCAGAGCTCTTTGGTCTGAGCTGGATAACCTGCGCCCAAGCACCAGTGATCAAGAGATCATCATGGAGAGGAGAGAGCAGGATCAAGTGTTTGGGTTGTTGATGACCTTAGACGTGTGCTACCAGGATGTCATAAAGCACATACTGAGATCGCCAAGCCTACCAACAATGGAGGAGGTGTGCTCTCAACTGCAGAAGGAGGAAGGCTCTCTAGCCTTGTTTGGAGGAAAGGGGGAGCTACCTATGGCTCATCAGGCTGAGGATGTGCAAGCAAACAAGGCGGGTTACAAGAATGATGGAAGAAAGTATGGTGACCGCTTTGAAGGGAGTTGTGATCATTGCAAGAAGCCAGGCCATAAGAAGAGCCAATGCTGGATACTTCACCCTCACCTCAAGCCAAGCAAATTCAACAAGGAGAGAGAAGCCAGAGCTCACATGTCCACCGAGACAAGCAGTGGCAGTGCATCCGGGGCTGGTACATCCTCACAAGTGAATGAGAGTGAAGGGCGAGCTCTCTCTTCTCACCACTCAGGAGGAAAGAACCTAGAGCATGAGGTGATCAGGAAGTCAGACATAGATGCACTCATCAAAGCTCTTAAAGAGTCTGGTAACAAACTAAGACCCAATACTCTTGGTTATTCTTTTGCTGCTCATACTATGTCTAGTAGAACTGATAGGTTGCTAGACATACTAGAGAATCCCTTGATTGGTAAAACTGAACATAGCGTTGCTTATTAACTCTTAGGAGTACTTGAGAACTTAAAAAATAACAATGATCATCCTAGAAGTCATCTAGCTAAGGATATACATAAACCTTTGATTATTGATTCTGGTGCATCTCATCACATGATTAGTGATAACAGGTTGATTACGGATATAGAACCTACCCAAGGTCATGTCATGATTGCTAATGGAGATAGAATTCCTATTAGAGGCATTGGTAGGTTGAAACTGTTTAATAAAGAGTCTAATGCATTCTACATGCCTGAATTTACTTCAAACTTGTTATCTGTCAAGAGATGCACTACTGATCATGATTGCAATGTTATTTTTAGTCCTAATGATGTGAAGTTTCAGGATATTAAGAGCAGTAAGTTGATCGGCCAAGGAGCAACTAAGGGAGACCTTTACATGCTTGAAGATCTCTCTCCTATCTCTAGTTCTTGTTTTTCGTTTAGCTCGGTTTCTTTAAGTAAGGATGCTTTGTGGCATGCTAGGCTAGTACATCCACATGTTAGGGCCTTAAGCATAATGTTACCAGTGTTGAGTTGAGTTGATTATATTGGTATGGAGAGAAGAGGAGTTGAAGAGGAGAAGAGATGGAGAAGCTTAGGGAGTTTGGGTTTGAATGGTACGGACGTCCGTACAAGGCCGTACATGGCCGTACCGTCCGTACCAAAGGTCTCGACCAAAACATACCCAACCTCGACCAAGTGAAACGGTAACAAGGAAATGTTACCTTGGGGACTTAAGGAGAAGGGATCAGACCGTTGAGTGGATAAGGGAAGAGCGTGCCAGGTTGGAACAGGCTGTAAAGAGGCAAAGCGTGTGAGCCTTATCATCCAATCATCCGGAAAGCAACCTTGACTCTACATGCTTCAATAGTGCCCATTTCGCCTCTTGTAAACCCTTATGCTTTCCATATAAATATGTAACCTCACTCATTAATAAGATTATGCAGTTTGAGTCTCTCTAATCTCTTAGACACTATGGTTCTCTCTTAGACTCTAAACGGCTCTATCTAGTCTCTTAATCTTTCACAAACTTCTCTTAATCACTTCTTAAACACTCTCTTTATTCTGATTACTCTAAGGATCTCTTAATCTCATATGGTATCAGAGCCAGGTTCATTTGAATCTGGGGTTTGATCTTTAGAGAGTTACAAGCTAACGGCTTTGAAGCTACACGCGAGTAGTCTTGAAGGTGTTGAAGCTGTGATACGTTCTAGTTGAAGCTGTGCTACGTTCTGTGTGTTTGCGTGATTCTAGACTCAAGGTTGGTGTGTACGAGATTCAAGATTCAAGTTTTCAAGTCAAGCAAAGATGGAACATGGGATGAACATGAGGATGAAGGTAGCGGTTACTTTAAAGGTAGCAACTACCTTGTGTGGTCTCGGATGGTGAAGACTGCGGTGGGAAGTAAGGGTTTGTGGGGGCACATCACAACAGGGGAGGCTCCGAAACTCATTACTCAGGGAGGAGATCAAGAAGAGGTCTCCAATGAAGCGGCTGTGGAGAAATGGCAACAAGAAGACATGCTGGTGATGACGGTTCTACACGCATCCTTGGACCCAGCTATCTTGGATGCCTACAGCTACTGTGAATCAGCCAAGGAGCTGTGGGACACGCTGAAGAAGGTGTATGGGAACACTTCCAACCTCAGCCGTGTGTTTGAAGTGAAGCTAGCGATCAACCGTCTTGCACAAGAGGACATGGAGTTCACTAAGCACTTGGGGAGGTTCAGGTCCTTATGGTCAGAGCTGGAGATGCTGAGGCCGAGCACAACTGATCCAGATCAGTTGAATGAGAGGCGCGAGCAAGACAAGGTCTTTGGGTTGCTTCTCACACTGAACCCGGCCTACACTCAACTCATCCAGCACATGCTAAGGTCAGACAAGCTTCCGGACCTTGAGGAGGTGTGTGCGCAAATCCAAAGGGAGCAGGGATCTATGGGGTTGTTTGGAGGAAAGGGGGAGCTCTCTCTTGCCAATCAAGCAGCTCATGAGGACTCAACCGAGACTCCACAAGCAAACAAGGCATCTCACGGGAAGTACGAGGACAGGAAGTTCAATGGCAACTGTGATCATTGCAAGAAGCATGGTCATAAGAAGAGCCAATGCTGGATACTACACCCACACCTCAAGCCGGCCAAGTTCATGAAGGAGCGTGAGGGAAGGGCAAATGTGACTGAAGGTTCAAGTGGAGCTGGCACCAGCAAGGCGAGTGAAGCGGATGGGCTTGGAGGCAATGATGGGAATGGGAAGTCTCTGGTGGCTTACACAGGCGCCTCAAGCTCACGCAGCAATGATGACTACATCAAGAGATCAGACCTTGACGCTCTCTTCAAAATGCTAAAGGAAAACGGTAACACTTATGGTTATTCCTTTGGAGCTTCTATGATTGCATATAAGGATGATCACTTGATTAGAGAACTAGTAGAACGGTTAGAAGCTAGGAATGAGTATAGAAATGCTCACATTGCTAGAACTGATAGGATGCATCTATTGCTTAGTAATCTATGTCATAATGCTAAACGAGTAGGTAAACCATTGATTGTTGATTCTGGTGCATCACATCATATGATAAGTGATGAGAACTTGATTAAGGATATAGAACCTACGCATGGGCATGTGGTGATAGCAAATGGGGATAAGATACCTATTAGAGGAATAGGAAAGCTTAAGTTGTTTAACAAAGAATCTAGAGCTTTTTACATGCCTGAATTCACATCAAACCTATTATCTGTGAAGAAATGTACTAATGATTTACAATGCAATGTTATCTTTAGTCCTAATGATGTGAAGTTTCAGGATATTGAGAGCAGCAGATTGGTTGGGAAAGGGGTGACTAAGGGAGATCTCTATATGCTTGAAGAACTCACTTCTGTTCCTGATTATAGTTGCTCGTTTACTTCTGCTTCTTTGTTGAAAAAAAATGCATTGTGGCATGCTAGAGTAGGACACCCTCATGTTAAAGCTTTGAACTTAATGGTACCAGGTGTTGTGTTTGAGAACAAAGATTGTGAAGCTTGTATTTTAGGCAAGCATTGTAGAACTGTGTTTCAAAAGTCTACTACCGTTTATGATAATTGCTTTGATCTAATTCATTCAGATGTGTGGACTGCTCCTTGCTTATCTAGAGATAGTTATAAGTACTTTATCACATTCATTGATGAACCTTAATTCAGACCAAAGATAGGGTACTTGATGCATTTAGGAACTTTCAAACTTATGTAACTAACCATTATCATGCTAAGATTAAAATTTTGAGATCAGATAATGGAGGAGAGTACACAAGTCATGCATTCAAGCAACACTTATCACAACATGGGATCCTACATCAAACAAGCTGTCTGTATACTCCACAGCAAAATGGAGTGGCTGAGAGGAAGAATAGGCACCTCATGGAAGTGGCAAGGTCTCTTATGTTTCAGAGTAATGTTCCAAAGAGATTTTGGAGTGATGCGGTTGCCACTGCTTGTTACTTGATCAACAGAACTCCAACCAAGGTTCTGAATGAGAAGGCTCCATTTGAAGTTCTGAACAGGTACAAACCAGCACTTGATTACTTGCGAGTCTTTGGATGCCTATGCTTTGTGCTCAAACCAAGAGAGATGATCAACAAGCTAGAAGCAAGAAGTACTAAGGCTGTGTTCATAGGATACTCAGCTACACAGAAAGGATACAAATGCTATGATCCTATAGCAAGGAGAGTACTTGTATCTAGAGATGTGAAGTTCTTGGAAGATAGAGGATACTATGAAGAAAAGAACCAAGAAGACCTGAAGGACTTAACATCAGACAAGGCCACCACCTTGCGGATCATCCTTGAAGGTCTTGGAATCAGTACATCCCAGGATCCAAGGAATCACGCAACTACACCTCCTGAAGTTGGTTCACCATCCCACCTTGATCATGAGGGAGGAGAGGAGCATGAGGAACCTATGCAAGAGGCTAACCAGGATGAAGGAGGAGTAGAGAATGAAGGAGAAGAGAGCATAGGCTCTGATGGTCATGGTCATGATCATGGTGTGAGGCAAACACCTTCTCAAGATGAAGTGGTAGAAGAACAACAGGAAGAAGAACCGGTTGTGCAGCCACTAAGAAGGAGCACAAGGATAAGGAAGGATCCTTCTAGCTGGGTAAACACGAGAGTGTACTACAATGCCCAAGCTGTGGAGCATCCTTCTCAAGCCGTGTGCTCCTTTGCTCAATATCCAGAAGAACATTGTGCCTTCATGGTTAACTTGGATGAGAACTACATCCCAAGAAGCTATGAAGAAGCAATCATGGATAAATAATGGAAGGAATCAGTTGGAGCTGAGGCAGGAGCTATGATCAAGAATGATACATGGTACGAGAGTGAGTTACCAAAAGGGAAGAAGGCTGTGACCAGTAGATGGATATTCACAATCAAGTACAAAGCGGATGGAAAGATTGAGAGGAAGAAGTCAAGGCTAGTTGCAAGAGGTTTCACTCAAACTTATGGAGAAGATTACATAGAAACCTTTGCACCAGTAGCTAAACTACACACAATCCGGATTGTACTAAGCTTGGCTGTGAATCTTGGATGGGGGTTATGGCAAATGGATGTGAAGAATGCGTTTCTACAAGGTGAACTTGAGGATGAAGTGTATATGCATCCACCTCCAGGCCTTGAACACTTAGTGAAGAGTGGGAATGTGTTGAGACTGAAGAAAGCCATCTATGGGCTGAAGCAATCACCAAGAGCTTGGTACAACAAGTTGAGCACTACTCTGAATGGTCGAGGCTTCAAGAAGTCTGAACTAGATCACACTCTCTTCACTCTCACGACTCCCTCAGGTATGATTGCACTCCTTGTGTATGTTGATGATATCATTATCACAGGGAGTGATAAGGAAGGTATCATAGCAACCAAGGAGTTTCTTAAATCCATGTTTGAGATTAAAGACTTGGGAGAAATGAAATACTTCCTTGGAATTGAGATATGTAGATCCAAGGAAGGTTTGTTCATGTCCCAAAGGAAATATACACTTGATCTTTTGAAAGGTGCAGGTGCTTATGGAGGCAAGACAGCAAGGATGCCTATGGAGGATGGCTACAAAGTCCCACGAGAGGGGGAGATTGAAGACAGCAAACCTTATCAGGATCCTAAACTCTATAGAAAACTAGTTGGCAAATTGATTTATCTTACTATAACTAGACCTGACATCTGTTTTGCTGTGAATCAGGTGAGTCAACACATGCAAGTGCCTAAGGAGCATCACTGGCGCATGGTGGAGAGGATCTTGATGTATCTCAACAGCTCACCTGATCAAGGAGTATGGATGGGCTGCAATGGAAGCACTGAAGTGGTGGGATATTGTGATGCGGATTGGGCTGGTGATAGAGCAGACAGGAGATCAACCACAGGCTATTGCACATTCATTGGAGGCAACTTGGTGACTTGGAAGAGCAAGAAGCAGAAGGTAGTGTCATGTTCAAGTGCAGAAGCCGAGTATAGAGCCATGCTGAAGCTTACCAACGAGTTGGTATGGATCAAAGGCATCTTGAAGCACTTGGAGATTGATCAAGCAACTCCAATGACAATGCATTGTGACAATCAAGCTGCCATCCACATTGCATCCAACTCGGTGTTTCATGAGAGGACCAAGCACATTGAAGTTGATTGCCACAAGGTGAGACAGATGATTGTGCTAGGGGTGATCTTGCCATGCTATACAAGGAGTGAAGATCAGCTAGCGGATGTGTTCACCAAGGCTGCAAGGCAAAAGACTATGGAGTCCATTCACATCAGATTGGGACTCATAGATCTTGGGAAGAGAAGGAGGTAATCCCCTTAGCTGCAAGGTCTTTACTCTTTTTCCCTCATCAAAGTTTTATCCCATTGGGTTTTCTTTGGTGAGGTTTTTAATGAGGAAGATCTTGTAGCTTTCCAAGCTTAGGCTTTCACGAAGCTAAGCTTGAGGGGGAGTGTTGAGTTGAGTTGATTATATTGGTATGGAGAGAAGAGGAGTTGAAGAGGAGAAGAGATGGAGAAGCTTAGGGAGTTTGGGTGTGAATGGTACGGACGTCCGTACAAGGCCGTACATGGCCGTACCGTCCGTACCAAAGGTCTCGACCAAAACTTACCCAACCTCGACCAAGTGAAACGGTAACAAGGAAATGTTACCTTGGGGACTTAAGGAGAAGGGATCAGACCGTTGAGTGGATAAGGGAAGAGCGTGCCAGGCTGGAACAGGCTGTAAAGAGGCAAAGCGTGTGAGCCTTATCATCCAATCATCCGGAAAGCAACCTTGACTCTACATGCTCCAATAGTGCCCATTTCGCCTCTTGTAAACCCTTATGATTTCCATATAAATATGTAACCTCACTCATTAATAAGATTATGCAGTTTGAGTCTCTCTAATCTCTTAGACACTATGGTTCTCTCTTAGACTCTAAACGGTTCTATCTAGTCTCTTAATCTTTCACAAACTTCTCTTAATCACTTCTTAAACACTCTCTTTATTCTGATTACTCTAAGGATCTCTTAATCTCATAACCAGGTGTCATGTTTAAAAATAATGATTGTGAAGCTTGTATTTTGGGAAAACATTGTAAGAGTGTGTTTCAAAGATCGGTTACAGTTTATGAGAAGTGTTTTGACTTAATCCACTCTGATGTTTGGACTGCACCTTGTTTATCTAGGGACAATTACAAGTATTATGTCACCTTCATTGATGAAAAATCTAAATACACCTGGTTAACACTCATTAAAACAAAGGATAGAGTTCTTGATGCATTTAAAAATTTTCAAAACTATGTTACTAACCACTATAATGCCAAGATTAAGATTTTCAGGTCAGATAATGGTGGGGAGTATACAAGTCATGCATTCAAAGAACATCTAGCTAGCCATGGAATACTTCATCAGACGAGCTGTCCTTATACACCCCAGCAGAATGGAGTGGCTGAAAGGAAGAATAGACACCTCATGGAGGTGGCAAGATCAATGATGTTCTATACAAGTGTGCCTAAGAAGCATTGGAGTGATGCAGTGATGACCTCAAGCTACCTGATCAACAGGACACCAACCAAGATTCTCAATGATCAGTCCCCCTTTGAGGTTCTTAACAAGAGTAAGCCAGGGTTGGAACACTTGAGGATCTTTGGGTGTGTGTGCTATGTGCTAGTACCCGGGGAAATGCGGAACAAGCTAGAAGAGAAGAGTACCAAGGCTATGATGATTGGATACTCTACGTCCCAAAAGGGATACAAATGCTTTGATCCAAATACCAGAAGAGTATTTGTATCAAGGGAGGTGAAGTTCTTTGAAGAAAAGGGATATTATGATGGGAAGAATTGGGAAGAACTTGAAGATCTATCCCAACCATCAGACAGGGCTGCAAGCTTGAGAAACATTTTGCAAGGACTTGGTATTGGAGTGTCATCAGATCAGCACAAACGCCAAGCAACACCACCTGTTAGAGTTGAAGAATCATCTCACTTAGAACATGAAGGGGGAAGTGAATCTGCTGATACTGAAGTTCAAGGAACAAGTGAAGCCGAAAATCAACAACAAAAGCGCAGACTCTCATGTTCAAAGTGAAGATGACTCAAGGGGAAGTGATCAACATGGAGGTCAGCAAGCTAGTGAAGAAAGCCAGATACCAGAAGAAGCCGTGGAAGAGAATGTAGTAGTTCCATTGAGGAGAAGCACACGATTAAAGAGAGATGCTTCCAACTGGGTAAACACAAGAGTGTACTACAATGCCCAAGCTGTGGAGCATCCCTCTCAAGCTGTGTGCTCCTTTGCGTGCTATCCAGAAGAGCATTGCGCATTTATGATCAGCTTAGGTGGAAGCTATGTGCCTAGATCATATGAAGATGCAATGCTACATGAAGACTGGAATGTTGAGATGAGGAGAGAAGACTTGAGGGGTTAAGTATGAATGGAGGAGAAGAAGCTTAGGAGGAATGGAGAAGGTTGGGTGAGGCGTCCGTACAAGGCCGTACAAGGCCGTACATGGCCGTACTACCTGGCCGTACGCACTTACCTTAGTTGCGGTAAAGCAATAAGTTACCTGGATGGTCACACCTGATAAGGAGAAGGGCTGATCACTTATCTGAAGGATCAGACCGTTACCAAGGAAGAAGGAGGGTGTGACAGCCTGTCTTGGGCTGGAGCGGATCAAGCATAAAGCAAAGATGCTTCACACACGCGGCCTCTCTCATTGGATAGTTCAAACCCCTTCTTATCTTATCCTTTGACTCTACATGCTTTCTCTCCTTTTGTATCTGAAACCCTAGAGTCTCTACCTCACTATATAATGTATCCTAATCTCATTAATGAAAGTTAGACAGTTCGAAACAAATCAATCTCTCTATATTTTTCACAATGATTCTCCATTAGTCTCTTAATCTCTTAAATCTACTCTAATCTCTTCTCTATTCTTATCTAAACTCAGATTATAGTTTACATTACTCAAAAGTGATATGGTATCAGAGCCAGGTTGATTTCAATCTGAGTTCTTGGCGTTTTTCTCTTGAAGATTCAAACTTGAAACTTTGAGAGATCAAGTGAGAGTGGTGTGAGTGTTCTTGGAAGAAGCTGCATCCCGAGAGCTACATCTTCATTCCGGGAGTCCTATCTAGCTGTTTGAGGGTTCTTTGAAGAGTAAAGACAAGGCACGGAAGGGTTTGAGCTGGTGTTGTAGTTCTGAGTCTCAAGATCAAGTCTTTTACAAGTTATTGAAGTGAAGCTGCTTAAGATGGAGAGTGGTTCCAAGATGAAGGTTGCTGTGACTTTCAAGGGAAGTAACTACCTAGTATGGTCTAGGATGGTGAAGACTGCTGTGGGAAGTAAGGGTTTATGGAAGCACATCACATCTGGTGAGGCTCCAAAACTCATTACTCAAGGAGGAGACAAGGAGAGTGTCTCGGAAGCTGAAGCTGAGAAGTGGCAACAAGAGGACATGATGGTGATGTCTGCTCTTCATAGCTCATTGGAGCCAGCCATTCTTGATGCTTACAGCTACTGTGAGACAGCCAAGGAGCTGTGGGAAACGTTGAAGAAGGTGTATGGAAACACCTCTAACCTCAGCCGGGTCTTTGAAGTGAAGAAAGCTTTGAATGATCTAACTCAGGAGGACATGGAGTTCACTAAGCATTTGGGGAGGTTCCGGATACTCTGGTCAGAGCTGGAGATGCTGAGGCCTAGCACAACTGATCCGGAGCTGCTGAATGAAAGAAGAGAGCAAGACAAGGTCTTTGGGTTGTTGATGACATTGAATCCAAGCTACAGTGGGTTGATTCAGCATATGTTGAGGGCTGATAAGCTTCCTGACTTGGAGGATGCGTGTGCTCAGATACAAAAGGAGCAAGGCTCCATTGGCTTGTTTGGTGGTAAAGGAGACTTGTCCCTAGCCAATGCTGCGCAAACTGATCATGAGGAGATACCACAAGCCAACAGAGCAGCACACGACAAGTATGAAGATAGGAAGTTCAATGGCAACTGTGATCACTGCAAGAAGCATGGACACAAGAAGAGCCAGTGCTGGATACTACATCCTCATCTGAAGCCAGCGAAGTTCATGAAGGAAAGGGAGGCAAGAGCTCATGCTTCTGAAGGAACAAGTGGAGCCGGATCATCTAGCCGTGGAGCTGAAGGAGAGAGGCGTGAGGGTGATGGCAAGGCACTGGTGACATACTCAGGAGCTCCTAACATCCGTGGCAATGATCAGGACTTCATCAAGAGATCCGAGATGGATGCTCTCATCAAAATGCTCAAGGAGAATGGTAACACTCATGGGTACTCCTTTGGTGCATCCATGATAGCTAAGACTATAGAAACATCTCCTTATGTTACTGATATTGCTAGGATGGATAGAGTTAAAAGCAATGAACAGGCTAGACATGAGTACACCTTTGCTAGAAATGCTAGGATGAATCATGAACTCAATGCATTTAGATCACCTTTGAACCTGTGTCATAATGCGAGCAGTGTAACTAAGCCATTAATTGTTGATTCTGGTGCATCTCATCACATGATTAGTGATACAAATCTGATTAAGGATATAGAACCAACTAGTGGACATGTTATGATTGCAAATGGGGACAAGATCCCTATTAGAGGAATAGGAAACTTGAAGTTGTTTGATAAGAACACTAGAGCCTTCTACATATGACTTTTAGAGTATAAAGAGTAATCTGAGAGTTTAAGAGAGATTAGAGAAGTTTAGAGATGATTTAGAATGAAAGATAAGATCAAGAGACTAAGAGAGAAGCCATGGAGGCTAAGAGTAATCAGAACTGTGTAATCTTATTAATGAGACTGAGTTACATATATATAGTGTCGAGATTAGGGCTTTACAATACAAGAGGATAAGCTAAAGCATGTGTAGTCAAAGAAGGGTGGAGCGCTTAGTTTGAAATGATCCAATGAGGTACTCCACATGTGTAAGGCATCTAGTATCTTGGATAAGATCCCTTTTACCTTTCCAGCTGTGCCAGACTGTCACGCCCAGCTTCTTCCTTTCCCTTAACGGTCACAACTCATCCTAAGCTTTGGGTAAAGCTTCTTCCCTTCAACCGAGTTACCCGGGTAAGTCTCTTTTACCTTTGGTCGAGTCTGGTCGATACAATGTGTACGGCCGGTACGGCCGGTACGGCCTGTACGGCCCATCCGTACCAAACTCTCCCAAACTCTCCCATGCTCTCCATTCCTTAGTTCTACACTTCCTTATCTCTTCATGCCTTCAACCCCTCATCTCTTCTCCTTATACTCAGCTCATCTCAACACTCCCCCTCAATCTTAGCTTTGTGAAAGTCTAAGATTGGACAGCCATGAGATCTTCCTCATTAAAAACCTTACCAAGGAAAACCCATTGGGATAAAACCTTGATAAGGGAAAAAGAGTAAAGACCTCATGACTTAGGGGATCAGCTCCTTCTCTTCCCAAGATCAATGAGGCCCAACCTGATGTGAATGGACTCCATTGTCTTTTGCCTTGCAGCTTTGGTGAACACATCCGCCAACTGATCTTCACTTCTAGTGTAGCATGGCAAGATTACCCCTAGCACAATCATCTGCCTCACCTTGTGACAATCAACCTCAATGTGCTTAGTTCTTTCATGGAACACTGAGTTGGAGGCAATGTGGATGGCAGCTTGGTTATCACAATGCATTGTCATTGGCGTGGCTTGATCAATCTCCAAATGCTTCAAGATGCCTTTGATCCACACTAGCTCATTGGTAAGCTTCAGCATAGCTCTATACTCAGTTTCTGCGCTTGAACAAGATACTACCTTCTGCTTCTTGCTCTTCCAAGTAACCAAGTTGCCTCCAATGAATGTGCAATAGCCTGTGGTTGATCTCCTGTCTGCTCTATCACCAGCCCAATCTGCATCACAGTATCCAACCACTTCAGTGCTCCCATTGCAACCCATCCATACTCCTTGATCAGGTGAGCCATTGAGATACATCAGGATTCTCTCCACCATGCGCCAGTGATGCTCCTTAGGCACTTGCATGTGTTGACTCACCTGATTCACAGCAAAACAAATGTCAGGTCTAGTTATGGTAAGATAAATCAATTTGCCAACTATTTTTCTATAGAGTTTAGGATCCTGATAGGGTTTGCTGTCTTCAATCTCCCCCTCCAGTGGGACTTTGTAGCCATCCTCCATAGGCATCCTTGCTGTCTTGCCTCCATAAGCACCTGCACCTTTCAAAAGATCAAGTGTATACTTCCTTTGGGACATGAACAAGCCTTCCTTGGATCTACATATCTCAATTCCAAGAAAGTATTTCATTTCTCCCAAGTCTTTAATCTCAAACATTGACTTAAGGAACTCCTTGGTTGCTATGATACCTTCCTTATCACTTCCTGTGATGATGATATCATCAACATACACAAGGAGTGCGATCATACCTGAGGGAGTAATGAGAGTGAAGAGAGTGTGATCTAGCTCAGACTTCTTGAAGCCTCGGCCATTAAGGGTAGTGCTCAGCTTGTTGTACCAAGCTCTTGGTGATTGCTTCAACCCATAGATGGCTTTCTTCAGTCTCAACATATTTCCTTTCTTCACTAAGTGTTCCAAGCCTGGAGGTGGATGCATATACACTTCATCCTCAAGCTCTCCTTGTAGAAATGCATTCTTCACATCCATTTGCCATAAACCCCATCCAAGGTTCACAGCCAAGCTTAATACAATCCGGATTGTATGTAGTTTAGCCACTGGTGCAAAGGTCTCGATGTAATCTTCTCCATATGTTTGAGTAAAGCCTCTTGCAACCAGTCTTGACTTCTTCCTTTCAACCTGACCATCAGCCTTATACTTGATTGTGAAGATCCATCTACTAGTCACAGCTTTCTTCCCTTTAGGTAACTCACTCTCGTACCATGTATCATTCTTGATCATAGCTCCTGCCTCAGCTCCAACTGATTCCTTCCATTCCTTGTCTTGTATTGCCTCTTCATAGCTTCTTGGGATATAACCCTCATCCAGATTCACCATAAATGCGCAATGTGCTTTAGGATATTGAGCAAAGGAGCACACAGCTTGAGAAGGATGCTCCACTGCTTGGGCATTGTAGTACACTCTCGTGTTTACCCAAGAGGAAGGATCCTTCCTTACTCTAGTGCTTCTCCTCAATTCTGGTTGTTGAACTCTCACTGCTTGCTCTTGCACATCCAGTTCTTCTTCTTCTTCTATATCCTCAACTGATGCTTCTACTTCTCTTTGTTCCTGCTCACCTTGATTGTGAGAGCCTGAACTCATTTCCCTTTGTTCCTGATTCAGGCTGGCTCCATCTCGGCCTGAACTTGTTTCCACTCCTTCCTCATTCAAGCCGGCTCCTTCTTGGCCACTTTCTTGAACTTCAGGCTCATTTCCCCCCTCACGATCATGGTGAGAGTCTCCATGTTGTTCCCTTTGACCAGAGTTCTGATCCTGGGACATCTTGATTCCTAGCCCCTCTAGGATAATCCTTAACACCCCAGCCTTATCTGAGGTGAGATCTTTCAAGTCTTCTTGGTTCTTTTCCTCATAGTATCCTCTTTCTTCTACAAACTTCAAATCCCTTGATACCAGAACTCTTCTCCCTTCTGGATCATAACATTTGTATCCCTTCTGTGTTGTAGAGTAGCCTATGAATACAGCCTTTGTGCTCCTTGCTTCCAACTTGCTTCTCATCTGTCCCGGAATCAACACATAGCACAAACACCCAAATACCCTCAAGTGTTCTACGGATGGCTTGTGTTTGTTCAATACCTCAAATGGTGCCTGATCTTCAAGGACCTTTGTAGGTGTCCGGTTGATTAAGTAGCAAGCAGTGGTTACAGCATCACTCCAAAACCTCTTGGGAACATTTGCTTGAAACATTAATGACCGAGCAGTCTCCATGAGATGTCGATTCTTCCTCTCAGCCACACCATTCTGTTGTGGCGTGTAGGGACAGCTTGTTTGATGAAGAATCCCATGATGAGCTAGATGATACTTGAACGCATGACTAGTGTACTCTCCTCCATTATCTGATCTCAAAATTATCTTAGCATGATAATGGTTAGTCACATAAGTTTGAAAGTTTTTAAATGCATCAAGGACTCTATCTTTAGATGGGATTAAGGTTAACCAGGTGTATTTAGATTTTTCATCAATGAATGTGACAAAATACTTATGATTCTCCCTAGATAAGCAAGATGCAGTCCATACATCAGAATGAATCAAATCAAAGCATTTTTCATAAACAGTAGATGACCTTTGAAACACAGTTTTACAATGTTTGCCTAAAATGCAAGCTTCACAGTCTTTATTCTCAAAATTAACACCTGGCAACATCAAATTCAAGGCTCTACTATGAGGGTGTCCTAGTCTAGCATGCCACAAAGCATTCTTATTCAAGCTAGAAGTAGTTGCAGTAAATGAACAGCTAAAATCAGAAACAGGAGCTAATTCTTCAAGCATGTAAAGATCCCCTTTAGTAACTCCTTTTCCAATCAACTTGCTGCTCTCAATATCCTGAAACTTCACATCATTAGGACTAAAGATAACATTGCAATGTAAATCATTAGTACATTTCTTTACTGAGAGTAAGTTTGAGGTGAATTCTGGCATGTAGAATGCTTTAGTATGCTTATTAAACAATTTTAAGTTTCCTATTCCTCTAATAGGAATTTTATCTCCATTTGCAATCATCACATGTCCATTAGTAGGTTCAATATCTTTAATCAAACTAGTGTCACTAATCATATGATGAGATGCACCAGAATCTACTACTAATGGTTTAGTTATGCTATTAGCCGTGAGACAAAGTGTACTAGATGACTTGAGAGAGTGATCAGTCCTAGCAAGACTAGCATATGCATGATCTGGTTTGGCAATTCCATGTTTTTCAAGACCATTATCATCATTCCTAACTATCATTGATGCACCAAAGGAATAACCATAAGTGTTACCGTTTTCCTTAAGCATTTTGATGAGGGAGTCAATGTCTGATCTCCTGATGTAGTCTTGATCCCCTCCTCGGTGATTTGGATTGCCTGCATATGCCACCAAGGACTTGCCGTCACTCTCCCTTCCTCCTTCATCCTTGCTTTTCCCTGAGGTGCTGGCGCCACTGCTGTTGACACCACTTGATCCTTCACTCACATTGGCCCTGGCCTCCCTCTCCTTTAAGAACTTGGCCGGCTTCAGATGAGGGTGAAGTATCCAGCACTGGCTCTTCTTGTGGCCATGCTTCTTGCAATGATCACAACTCCCACTGAACTTCCTGTCTTCAAACTTGTTGTAGCCGGCCTTGTTTGCTTGAGGAGCTTCATCAGAGTTGGTTTGCGCAGCCTGATTTGCAAGTGACATCTCTCCTTTGCTTCCAAACAATCCAATAGACCCCTGCTCCTCCTGAATTTGAGAGCACACCTCCTCAAGGTCTGGTAGCTTATCCGCTCTCAACATGTGCTGAATGAGTGAGGTGTAAGCCGGGTTCAAGGTAAGTAGGAGCCCAAAGACCTTATCCTGCTCCCTTCTTTCATTAAGCAGCTCTGGATCGGTTGTGCTTGGCCTCAGCATCTCCAGTTCTGACCATAGGGACCGGAACCTCCCCAAATTCTTGGTGAGCTCCATGTCATCTTGTACCAAGTCGTTTATGGCTTTCTTTACTTCAAACACTCGGTGGAGGTTTGAAGCATTCCCATACACCTTCTTCAAAGTGTCCCAAAGCTCCTTAGCTGACTCACAGTAGCTGTAAGCCTCTAGGATCGCCGGCTCTAAGGAGGCATGAAGAACAGACATCACAAGCATGTCTTCTCGCTGCCACTTCTCTACTGCCGTTTCATTTGAGACCTCTTCTGAGTCTTCTCCCTGAGTAATGAGCTGAGGAGCTTCACCATCCGTGAGATGCTTCCAAAGACCCTTACTTCCCACTGTGGTTCTCACCATCCGAGACCACACCAAGTAGTTACTCCCCTTGAAAGTAACCGCCACCTTCATGTGTATGCTTATCCCTCCATCCATCTTCAACTGCTTGTTCTTGAACTACTTGTAGAAGATTTTGAACTTGAGACTAAACCGCACCAACACTTCACGAGCTAACAACACACGCAAAGCTTCACTCTTGTAACCACAATGTAACCAAAGAAGACTTGAGGCTAGAGACTCCAACGAACCTTCAACCTTTAGCCTTTAGTCTACGCAAAGAACTCAGATTCTCAAGAACCTGGCTCTGATACCATATGACTTTTAGAGTATAAAGAGTAATCTGAGAGTTTAAGAGAGATTAGAGAAGTTTAGAGATGATTTAGAATGAAAGATAAGATCAAGAGACTAAGAGAGAAGCCATGGAGGCTAAGAGTAATCAGAACTGTGTAATCTTATTAATGAGACTGAGTTACATATATATAGTGTCGAGATTAGGGCTTTACAATACAAGAGGATAAGCTAAAGCATGTGTAGTCAAAGAAGGGTGGAGCGCTTAGTTTGAAATTATCCAATGAGGTTCTCCACATGTGTAAGGCATCTAGTATCTTGGATAAGATCCCTTTTACCTTTCCAGCTGTGCCAGACTGTCACGCCCAGCTTCTTCCTTTCCCTTAACGGTCACAACTCATCTTAAGCTTTGGGTAAAGCTTCTTCCCTTCAACCGAGTTACCCGGGTAAGTCTCTTTTACCTTTGGTCGAGTCTGGTCGATACAATGTGTACGGCCGGTACGGCCGGTACGGCCTGTACGGCCCATCCGTACCAAACTCTCCCAAACTCTCCCATGCTCTCCATTCCTTAGTTCTACACTTCCTTATCTCTTCATGCCTTCAACCCCTCATCTCTTCTCCTTATACTCAGCTCATCTCAACACTACATGCCTGAATTTACATCTAACTTGCTATCTGTTAAGAAATGCACAACTGATTTGAATTGCAATGTTATATTCAGTCCTAATGATGTAAAGTTTCAGGATATTGAGAGCAGCCACTTGATTGGAAAAGGAATCACTAAAGGAGAGTTGTACTTGCTTGAAGAACTTGATCATGTTTCCAATTACAATTGCTCGTTTACTACTGCTTCTAGTTTAAATAAAAATGCTTTGTGGCATGCTAGATTAGGACATCCTCATGGTAGAGCTTTGAACTTGATGTTACCAGGTGTTTTATTTGAGAATAAGGATTGTGAAGCTTGCATCTTAGGCAAGCATTGTAAAACTGTATTTCAAAACTCTACGAGTGTTTATGATAAGTGCTTTGATCTTATGCATTCTGATGTGTGGACTGCACCTTGCATATCTAGAGACAATCATAAATACTTTGTCACATTCATTGATGAAAAATCCAAATACACCTGGTTAACTTTAATCTCATCAAAAGATAGAGTGATAGATGCATTTAAGAACTTTCAAGCTTATGTGACTAACCATTATAATGCCAAGATTAAAATTTTTAGATCAGATAATGGAGGGGAGTACACAAGCTATGCGTTCAAGAGTCATCTAGAGCATCATGGGATCTTGCATCAAACAAGCTGTCCTTATACTCCACAACAGAATGGGGTAGCTGAGAGGAAGAACCGACACTTGATGGAGGTTGCTAGGTCACTGATGTTCCAAGCAAATGTTCCAAAGAGGTTTTGGAGTGATGCTGTGGCTACTGCTTGTTATTTGATCAACAGGATTCCCACAAAGGTGTTGAAGGATCAAGCACCATTTTAAGTTCTAAACAAGCACAAGCCATCAGTGGATTACTTGAGAGTATTTGGATGTTTATTCTTTGTGTTGATACCAGGAGAGTTGAGAAACAAGCTAGATGCAAGGAGCACTAAGGCTATGTTCATTGGCTACTCAACAACACAAAAGGGATACAAGTGTTATGATCCAGCAACTAGAAGAGTCCTAATCTCTAGAGATGTGAAGTTCATAGAAGCAAGAGGATACTATGAAGAAAAGAATCAAGAGGAGCTAAAGGATTTAACATCAGATAAGGCAGGAGCTTTAAGACTGATTTTGGAAGGTCTAGGTATCAAGATGAACCAGGATCCAAATGTGGGGAGTAGGAACCAACATGAGAGTTCTCCGGCCCCTGTTGAAGCTAATCAGTCACCTCACCTTGATCGTGAGGGGGGAAGGGAATCTGAAACTCAAGAAGATCGTCAGGATGGAGCCGGCTTGAGTGAAGAAGAAGAAGAGAGTGTTTCAGGCTCTCACAATCAAGGTGATCAAAGCCAAGGAGAAGTAGAAGCTCAGGCTGAAGCACCAGAACCGAGTGTCCAAGAGGAGCAGGTTCAGAACCAACCAGTATTGAGGAGAAGCACAAGGCTGAGAAAGGATCCTTCTAGTTGGGTAAACACGCGAGTGTACTACAATGCCCAAGCTGTGGAGCATCCTTCTCAAGCTGTGTGTTCCTTTGCTCAATACCCTGAAGAACATTGTGCCTTTATGGTAAACTTGGATGAGAACTACATACCAAGAAGCTATGAAGAGGCAATGATGGATAAAGAATGGAAGGAATCAGTTGGAGCTGAGGCAGGAGCTATGATCAAGAATGATACATGGTATGAGAGTGAGTTACCAAAAGGGAAGAAGGCTGTGACTAGTAGATGGATCTTTACAATCAAGTATAAGGCTGATGGAAAGATTGAGAGGAAGAAGTCAAGACTGGTTGCAAGAGGCTTTACTCAAACTTATGGAGAAGATTACATTGAGACCTTTGCGCCAGTAGCCAAACTACACACAATCCGGATTGTATTGAGCTTAGCTGTGAACCTTGGATGGGGCTTATGGCAAATGGATGTGAAGAATGCATTTCTACAAGGAGAGCTGGAGGATGAAGTGTATATGCATCCACCTCCAGGCTTGGAACACTTGGTGAAGAGAGGAAATGTGTTGAGACTGAAGAAAGCTATCTATGGGCTGAAGCAATCACCAAGAGCTTGGTACAACAAGCTGAGTACTACTCTGAATGGCCGAGGCTTCAAGAAGTCTGAACTAGACCACACCCTCTTCACCCTCACTACTCCCTCAGGTATGATTGCACTCCTTCTGTATGTTGATGATATCATTATCACAGGAAGTGATAAGGAAGGTATCACAGCAACCAAGGAGTTCATTAAATCCATGCTTGAGATTAAAGACTTGGGAGAAATGAAATACTTCCTTGGAATTGAGATATGTAGATCCAAGGAAGGTTTGTTTATGTCCCAAAGGAAATATACACTTGATCTTTTGAAAGGTGCAGGTGCTTATGGAGGCAAGACAGCAAGGATGCCTATGGAGGATGGCTACAAAGTCCCACGAGAGGGGGAGATTGAAGACAGCAAACCTTATCAGGATCCTAAACTCTATAGAAAGCTAGTTGGCAAATTGATTTATCTTACCATAACTAGGCCTGACATTTGTTTTGCTGTGAATCAGGTGAGTCAACACATGCAAGTGCCGAAGGAGCATCATTGGCGCATGGTGGAGAGGATCTTGATGTACCTCAACGGCTCACCTGATCAAGGAGTATGGATGGGTTGCAATGGAAGCACTGAAGTGGTTGAATACTGTGATGCGGAGTGGGCTGGTGATAGAGCAGACAGGAGATCAACCACAGGCTATTGCACATTCATTGGAGGCAACTTGGTTACTTGGAAGAGTAAGAAGCAGAAGGTGGTGTCTTGTTCAAGTGCAGAAGCTGAGTATAGAGCTATGCTGAAGCTTACCAACGAGCTGGTGTGGATCAAAGGGATCTTGAAGCACTTGGAGATTGATCAAGCCACGCCAATGACAATGCATTGTGATAACCAAGCTGCCATTCACATTGCCTCCAACTCGGTGTTTCATGAGAGAACCAAGCACATTGAGGTTGATTGTCACAAGGTGAGGCAGATGATTGTGCTAGGAGTGATCTTGCCATGCTACACTAGAAGTGAAGATCAGTTAGCGGATGTGTTCACCAAGGCTGCAAGGCAAAAGACAATGGAGTCCATTCACATTAGATTGGGACTCATTGATCTTGGGAAGAGAAGGAGCTGATCCCCTAAGTCATGAGGTCTTTACTCTTTTTCCCTCATCAAAGTTTTGTCCCAATGGGTTTTCTTTGGTGAGGTTTTTAATGAGGAAGATCTCATGGCTATCCAAGCTTAGGCTTTCACAAAGCTAAGCTTGAGAGGGAGTGTTGAGATGAGGAGAGAAGACTTGAGGGGTTAAGTATGAATGGAGGAGAAGAAGCTTAGGAGGAATGGAGAAGGTTGGGTGAGGCGTCCTTACAAGGCCGTACAAGGCCGTACATGGCCGTACGCACTTACCTTAGTTGCGGTAAAGCAATAAGTTACCTGGATGGTCACACCTGATAAGGAGAAGGGCTGATCACTTATCTGAAGGATCAGACCGTTACCAAGGAAGAAGGAGTGTGTGACAGCCTGTCTTGGGCTGGAGCGGATCAAGCATAAAGCAAAGATGCTTCACACACGCGGCCTCTCTCATTGGATAGTTCAAACCCCTTCTTATCTTATCCTTTGACTCTACATGCTTTCTCTCCTTTTGTATCTGAAACCCTAGAGTCTCTACCTCACTATATAATGTATCCTAATCTCATTAATGAAAGTTATACAGTTCTAAACAAATCAATCTCTCTATATTTTTCACAATGATTCTCCATTAGTCTCTTAATCTCTTAAATCTACTCTAATCTCTTCTCTATTCTTATCTAAACTCAGATTATAGTTTACATTACTCAAAAGTGATATGGTATCAGAGCCAGGTTGATTTCAATCTGAGTTCTTGGCGTTTTTCTCTTGAAGATTCAAACTTGAAACTTTGAGAGATCAAGTGAGAGTGGTGTGAGTGTTCTTGGAAGAAGCTGCATCCCGAGAGCTACATCTTCATTCCGGGAGTCCTATCTAGCTGTTTGAGGGTTCTTTGAAGAGTAAAGACAAGGCACGGAAGGGTTTGAGCTGGTGTTGTAGTTCTGAGTCTCAAGATCAAGTCTTTTACAAGTTATTGAAGTGAAGCTGCTTAAGATGGAGAGTGGTTCCAAGATGAAGGTTGCTGTGACTTTCAAGGGAAGTAACTACCTAGTATGGTCTAGGATGGTGAAGACTGCTGTGGGAAGTAAGGGTTTATGGAAGCACATCACATCTGGTGAGGCTCCAAAACTCATTACTCAAGGAGGAGACAAAGAGAGTGTCTCGGAAGCTGAAGCTGAGAAGTGGCAACAAGAGGACATGATGGTGATGTCTGCTCTTCATAGCTCATTGGAGCCAGCCATTCTTGATGCTTACAGCTACTGTGAGACAGCCAAGGAGCTGTGGGAAACGTTGAAGAAGGTGTATGGAAACACCTCTAACCTCAGCCGGGTCTTTGAAGTGAAGAAAGCTTTGAATGATCTAACTCAGGAGGACATGGAGTTCACTAAGCATTTGGGGAGGTTCCGGATACTCTGGTCAGAGCTGGAGATGCTGAGGCCTAGCAAAACTGATCCGAAGCTGCTGAATGAAAGAAGAGAGCTAGACAAGGTCTTTGGGTTGTTGTTGACATTGAATCCAAGCTACAGTGGGTTGATTCAGCATATGTTGAGGGCTGATAAGCTTCCTGACTTGGAGGATGCGTGTGCTCAGATACAAAAGGAGCAAGGCTCCATTGGCTTGTTTGGTGGTAAAGGAGACTTGTCCCTAGCCAATGCTGCGCAAACTGATCATGAGGAGATACCACAAGCCAACAGAGCAGCGCACGGCAAGTATGAAGATAGGAAGTTCAATGGCAACTGTGATCACTGCAAGAAGCATGGACACAAGAAGAGCCAGTGCTGGATACTACATCCTCATCTGAAGCCAGCGAAGTTCATGAAGGAAAGGGAGGCAAGAGCTCATGCTTCTGAAGGAACAAGTGGAGCCGGATCATCTAGCCGTGGAGCTGAAGGAGAGAGGCGTGAGGGTGATGGCAAGGCACTGGTGACATACTCAGGAGCTCCTAACATCCGTGGCAATGATCAGGACTTTATCAGGAGATCCGAGATGGATGCTCTCATCAAAATGCTCAAGGAGAATGGTAACACTCATGGGTACTCCTTTGGTGCATCCATGATAGCTAAGACTATAGAAACATCTCCTTATGTTACTGATATTGCTAGGATGGATAGAGTTAAAAGCAATGAACAGGCTAGACATGAGTACACCTTTGCTAGAAATGCTAGGATGAATCATGAACTCAATGCATTTAGATCACCTTTGAACCTGTGTCATAATGCGAGCAGTGTAACTAAGCCATTAATTGTTGATTCTGGTGCATCTCATCACATGATTAGTGATACAAATCTGATTAAGGATATAGAACCAACTAGTGGACATGTTATGATTGCAAATGGGGACAAGATCCCTATTAGAGGAATAGGAAACTTGAAGTTGTTTGATAAGAACACTAGAGCCTTCTACATATGACTTTTAGAGTATAAAGAGTAATCTGAGAGTTTAAGAGAGATTAGAGAAGTTTAGATATGATTTAGAATGAAAGATAAGATCAAGAGACTAAGAGAGAAGCCATGGAGGCTAAGAGTAATCAGAACTGTGTAATCTTATTAATGAGACTGAGTTACATATATATAGTGTCGAGATTAGGGCTTTACAATACAAGAGGATAAGCTAAAGCATGTGTAGTCAAAGAAGGGTGGAGCGCTTAGTTTGAAATGATCCAATGAGGTTCTCCACATGTGTAAGGCATCTAGTATCTTGGATAAGATCCCTTTTACCTTTCCAGCTGTGCCAGACTGTCACGCCCAGCTTCTTCCTTTCCCTTAACGGTCACAACTCATCCTAAGCTTTGGGTAAAGCTTCTTCCCTTCAACCGAGTTACCCGGGTAAGTCTCTTTTACCTTCGGTCGAGTCTGGTCGATACAATGTGTACGGCCGGTACGGCCGGTACGGCCTGTACGGCCCATCCGTACCAAACTCTCCCATGCTCTCCATTCCTTAGTTCTACACTTCCTTATCTCTTCATGCCTTCAACCCCTCATCTCTTCTCCTTATACTCAGCTCATCTCAACACTCTCCCTCAATCTTAGCTTTGTGAAAGTCTAAGATTGGACAGCCATGAGATCTTCCTCATTAAAAACCTTACCAAGGAAAACCCATTGGGATAAAACCTTGATAAGGGAAAAAGAGTAAAGACCTCATGACGTAGGGGATCAGCTCCTTCTCTTCCCAAGATCAATGAGGCCCAACCTGATGTGAATGGACTCCATTGTCTTTTGCCTTGCAGCTTTGGTGAACACATCCGCCAACTGATCTTCACTTCTAAACAAATCAATCTCTCTATATTTTTCACAATGATTCTCCATTAGTCTCTTAATCTCTTAAATCTACTCTAATCTCTTCTCTATTCTTATCTAAACTCAGATTATAGTTTACATTACTCAAAAGTGATATGGAAGGAATCAGTAGGTGATGAAGCTAATGCCATGATAAAGAATGATACTTGGTTTGAAAGTGAACTGCCAAAAGGAAAGAATGCAGTAACTAGCTGTTGAACTGAAGAGAAGATAGAGCTTGTACAATAATAGGGCAAGCTCTAGAAGATGTCAAGAAGAGTTCAATCAAGCTTCAGAAGTGTTCTGAAGTAGTTATCTTGGGAAGTTAAGTCTAGGGAAGACTTAGACTGATCATGTGAAGGCTTTGGAGGAGTTAGAGAGAAGATGGTCCAAGGTGCAATTATAGGGCGGCCTTGTACGGCCTGGTACGGCCAAAGGCGAACCAAAGAAGATGGCGGATCGACCAAAGAAGTGAGAAAGAGTGTTGGGCAAATATAGGGCGAGTGGTACGGACAGGAGGTCCGTACCATCGACCGTACTGCCAATCATCTCGCCCACACATCCGGTTTAAGCAATGTTGAAGAAGTGCAAAGTCTGGGCGTGTTTATCTTGGCTATGAGGACCGTTGGGAGCTACAGGAAACACAGGGAATATCCCTTAGGATCAGAGTGATCCAAGAGACAGGCTGGAAAGAGAAAAGCACTTTACCTTTCCAGCCAGCTTTCCACATGAGTCCATCTTAGCCTTTCATTCAAAATGGATCAATCCCACCTTCCATTCAGTCAAGGCACGACCACAATTTCCAGCTAGCATCAAGACCAGTCTACTCTCATCCTAGCCATCCATTCTATCATTTATTTACAACCTTAGGATGTAGGGTTTATGAGTGTAATGTAAAGGCATATAAAAGCCTTGTATATGTGATTGTAAACACTTAAGTGAGTAAGGGGGTTTCCCTTCTCCTTCTCTAATCTGAAACACTTTCTCTTAGTCTCTCTAGTCTCTCATCCTGAATCTCTATACACGTTCTCAGTCTTGTTACTAATCTCTTAAACACTTAGACACACAAACACTCATTAAACTTCCTTTCTCTCAAATCGCTTCCAAGCTCTCTCTCTTTACCCATTTGGGTTTCATACACACATACAACCTGAGTACTCTTAAATCTCATATGGTATCAGAGCCAGGTTCATTAGAACTTGGTTCCAGCTTCCACTAAGCTCAAAGCTCACTCCCATGCCATTTCCAAACCAAGAAGAAGCTTCATGTTCATTTGGCTGTTCAACCTCTTCAAGAAGAAGGTGTGCTCATCAATGGCGTCCAGAAGCTGTTCTTGGTCGTTCTCCACTCTCTCATGGTCGTCCTGAAGAAAGAAGGCCATTGGAAGCATGTCGAAGCCATTCCCATTCACTGTCCAAGAAGAAAGGTGAAAGCTTTCAACTTGTACCTGGTATGGCGACTCAAAAATGAAGAGAGGAGGTGTCTTAGGCATGGTGGGTTCAAGAGAAAGGTCCATGAAAGAAGGAGATGTAGGAGTTGACACCAACAGCTCGGATCTTCCCATGTACTAAGGAGTTTCAAGGAACTAACACTAGTTCCTTGGCTGTAAGGAAATCTCTTTCTCTTGTATAAAGCTTGAGTGTATGAACAGGTTGTGATGTTGTGATGTGACTGGAAACCTGAGGATTGTTTAAAAGATTGCTAAAATGAAGTTGCTTTAGAATCTGTCGCAGGATACTTTAAGAGTCTTGTTTGGGTATTGAAATTGTTTAGTATGCTTAGCTCCGGTTCATAGTGATGCTTGTTGTGATTAATTAAATCTGCTTGCATACATGGAGTGAAACCGAATTTAAAGCTGTTGCATATAGTCTTGTGGCTGTCTTACATTGAAGTATTAGATTCATGTCTAAGTACTGAGTAAAGAAGCTCTTAAGAGTGCCTAAGTAACTTGTCTTGAATCTGTTAGGATCTTACTTGTACTTAGAGATTTAGCTTGCAAAAAATAGAACTTGATAATGCCTTGTGTCTATCTGTTGCATTGCTTGTGATATTGGGAATCAAACTTGATAATTTATTAATCAAGATTTGACATCAATACTATTGAAAAATGGTTAAATGCTTAATGTCAGTTCTAAATTAACTTGTCTTGTTAAGATGATAGATTATATTATCTAATCATGCTTGCTTTCATGAGTTAGAAACTGATTAAGATTAATGCATACTGCCTTGTATTGTTGCATTTAGATTAAAATCTAAGTTGCATAAAATTGCCTAAATACTTGGACTTGAATCTGATAAGGTCTTGCTTAGTATTTAGAGAATGGTTGCTTGCATAGATAAGAACTTGACATTGTCTTGATTCTATCTAATGTTATAAAGCTTGAGACATTGGTGATCAAACTTGATGAAGTCAAGGATTGATCCCAATGCAATTGTGACTTATCTTTGCTAGAGTTTGAGTGATGTTTCAGGTTCACAAAAGGTGTTCCTAGTTCATCATCAAATCCGAGTTGAAAGAGAAAGTATGGTGTCCATTGTGTGTGCAATGGAGAGTTATTACAAGAAGGGTGAAGCGCAGATGGTTGTAAAACCCACTTGAAGCTCACTGGTCTTCCTCTTACCACTGCAAGTAACTGAAGAAGAAGCCAACCGGGTCTAGGCAGTGGCGTGCCTATTCAAGAGGGTGCTCAAACTAAGACAGAGCACTCTTGGCTGTGTGAAGAAGAAAGCTACTCTATCAAGGCGGCTTCTATTGTGAGGTGATTGAAGAAGTAGCTGACGCATCCACAAGCATTCCATCATGGTGGTGAATTCAGAAGGATGATTGCAATAAGAGAAGAAGAAGAAGTGAGGATTCAAGTGGTAACTTTGAGAACCACTCCTCATCATCTTAAACAAGGGAGTAAACCTAATCTCATCTGTCTTAATATGTCTTGATAGGTTTATCTCCTGATTATACTATGTGCTTTCCCTAATTCCATTAAGAGTTTATAGTTTCTAGTAGAATGTCTAGACTAATTGCACTGAAATTGTTTTGCTGCTGCATTGTCTTATTGATAGTAAGTAATATCTAGAGTCCCAGAATCTCATGTTCTGTTTATTGCATTGTCTTGGGTGTTGTCATAGCTTGAATCATCATGAATGTGTTGTAGAATTGAGTAGAATGTCTCTACTGCTTGCATCATGATTGATAAGTTATTCTGCATACATAAGCATATCTCATACTGTCTAAGTTCAATCCTAGTGTTATCTGATGCTATTGCCTATGTCTAATCCATCAATGAAAGTCTTGCATCAATTAGAAATTGTCTAAGGTGCTTGCATCATTGGTTCTGATTGAAACTGTTGTGCAGAGCTTTAAATATTACTCATGGATTGAACCTGTTGCATTCATATAGCTAATGCTTTAAGATTGTGCATTCATGTAGTAATGCATTTAAAAAATGAGCCTACATTGCAAATGTACTGATGTAAGCTTGCATTGCATTTAGAGAAATTAAAATCTGCTTGTTAGCATCTAATGTCTTGTAGGATTTAGAAGTATGTCTAAGCTACTTGAATCATTGGCCTTAATAAATCTAGTAAGCATAAGCATGAATTGAGTCACGCTTGTTGCCTTGATTGCATAAAGAATCATCTAGTCTTGTGTTCATTTGGATTGAATCTGTTTCATTCATATAGTTAGTGTGTAACCTAATGCATTCATCTATTGTTGCATTTAAAAAATAAACTGAATTGAAAGCATACATTGAGATCAGTATATTGTTGAAAGCATACATTGTCTTTGCATATTCTTGTCTTGATTGTCTAGCTTGTTTCAAGTATCATATATTATTGTGGCATTGGTGATCAAACATGATGGATGATCTTGGTTTGATTCCAATGGGATGATCTGATCTTGCATTGAGTTGTGGTGGTGTTAGGTACACAAGGGAAGTGATACATGTAACTCGCCATCAACCAAGAATGTAGAGACAAAGGTCTTGTGCCATTACATATCATCACTTGGACATGTTAGTCCATAATCTACAGGAAGTGTAGTGTGATTGATTATGCAATGAGAGATGGCCATTGCATAATACCATTGGACATATCTAGTCCTTAGTCTACAGGAAGTGTAGCATGGGTCATTATGCAATGAGAGATGTGTCTTGTGAGACTCTCTATGGTGATTCAAACACCCTAATTCCTGGTTAAGGAAGAGAGAAAACTCACAAGAAGAAAGCTATCATAAAAGATGATAGTTATTAGACCATGGAGATGCATAGGATCATCACAAGCTTAGCTCCTTCTAGTCTTGGTTCTAAGCTTGAGGGGGAGTCTTAATGCATATGATCCATGGTCAGTAACAAGTCTTTGCAAAAGGCTTCTACAAGGATCATCAACCGGACCAAGATAGTGGCGTGTCTAGGCAAGAGGCTGTTCAGAGCAGTCTTGGCGAGTGAGGAAGAAGGCTTTCCATCAATGCGGCTTCAATGAGAGGTGATTGAGGAGAAGCTGATGAATCCAAGAATCCATTCTGCCTTTCCAAGAAGTTGGTGATGCCATGAAGATGGTGCATTGGCCGAGTTAGGAAACTCACAAAAAAAAAACACAAGGGAAGTTCCCTTAGACTTTTAAAACCTTTTCTTTCATCTTATTCATTGCTTGTGCTTGACAAGATACTTAAAATGATTATGATTGAATTGTGATGTGATCATGGAAAGCACCAAGGAATGGAATCATGAACCTGATCATGGAGAGCTTGTAGCTGTTGAAGAACCTACACTTGAAGAATGTTTGAGCCGAAATAAAGCTTCTATCATCAGAGACAACTTGATCTACATTCAAGCTACTCTACACTCAAGCTGATCATCATCTAGGCAAGTAGCTTGTGTGTACTCTTTTTTCCCTTGATTGGTTTTGTCCCACTGGGTTTTCCAATCAAGGTTTTTAATGAGGCCACAAGTTACTTCTCTTACCTCCTAGATGCTTGATCTTGGTCTGTCCACATGAAGACCTTATGTTATATAATTTTATCTAAGTTTTTATGCTATGTTTTTATTTTCAAAAACTCTAGTCTTTGTTGTGTTTCCAAGGGAGCCTTGTCTTTATTTTCCTTGTATTTTCGAGACCTTGTGCATGTACAAGGCTTCTCCTTTATATTGTGGTCGTGGCCCCCTTGTATCAGTATCCATCTTTTTATCAAAAACCTTTGTTTTCTCTTTTCTTCTTGCTTGTCGAGTTGATTGAGTGTTGGTGTGTAATATCCAACTTCTGGTGTGTAATATCCAGAGACTAAGGGCTCTAGTTTGGTGTGTCATATCCGATCTATTGCCTAGGAGTATCAAGGAGCCTTTCCGCAGCCTCTTGTGTCACCATTCGATCCACATACCTTGAGAAGCTTGAGTCTTTTGATTCGTTTCTGCAAGGATTATCCCATCTGTTCCAGAGCATCATCCTAGGATCTCATCAAGTGGTATCAGAGCAACTCTGGAAGGGAAGTGTTCGATTTTTCTCTCTGATTTTCGTTTGGGTCTGTTCATATTCTGTCGAGTTTGATCTGATCTGTGTTCTTAGTGTTTAAATCTGATAAATCCGTTTGTGTTTGCTAAAAACCTGTCGATCTATTCTTATTCTCACTAGTTTTGATTGATCTATGATTGTGTTGTTGAGTTTTAATAGATTCAAGCTTGTTGATCTCATTTCTGATAAAAACTTTTCACATTCATGTTGCAGAAGTAATCGATTTGCTTGATCTGTTTCTGTTTTGGATTTGTGTGATTCCTATCTGTTCTTATTGCTTTGAATATAATCTATCTTGTTTGGTTAATTAGATTTCGAATTTAATCTGTCTCTGTTTAAGATTGATCGATCATATTGCGTTGGTGAATTGTTCTGATTATCAAACTGTTTTATTTGATTTGCTTGTCGTTTTAAAATTGATCTGTTATTAATTCTGAGTGTTGTTTCTCTTAGAACTAGTTACTGGTTTCTGTTTTATTTGTGTCTCAGGTACCAATGGAGAAGGAGCACAAAGGAAAACATCAGCCAAAGAAAAATAGAGAATGCTCAAAATCAACCAGAGATGAGTACAGGCAAAAAGAGTTTGATCAGTTTAGCAGGAACCGGAAGCATGCTGGATATGAATTTCAAATCCCTCCATTCCAAGGCAAGGCGGATCCTGAAGCTTATGTGAAGTGGGAAAAGAAGATTGAGTTGATTTTCAGTAGTCAACACTATGCTGAAAGAAAGAAGATTCAAATGGCTACTGCTGAGTTTTGTGGTCATGCTTTAAGATGGTGGAATCAGTTGATAAAGTGCAGAAGACTTGATGGAAAAGAACCAGTGGAAACATGGCTTAAGCTGAGGGCTTTGATGCGTAGAGAGTACGTTCCAAGACAGTACCACAAGGAAGTTATTCAAAAGCAGCCTGAGACAAAGCTATGTTCTTCATTATCAGTGCAGAAACAACCAGACAGCAAGAGATCAAGTCCATCTAGTAACCTGGTTTCATCAAGCAAAACATCAACCCATTCCTTTGAAGATAGCATAAGGAAGGCAATTTCACAAGCGTTTAGGGATGTGGAGAAACAACTTAAACAGTCCAAGACTATATCTCCATCCTTAAAAGTACAGAACCAAGCGCCTTCCTCAACTGTCTCAGAACTCAAAGATGCAGAACCAGACTCAGTTGCACAATCAGACTTGGCTGCACTAGTTCAAGAAGATCAAACCGAGATTCCAACAATCACCATTCAGAAAGATGATCAACCCATCAAGGACGACCTGATTCTCTTCAAACAGGATGTAATAGAAGAGGAGGCACCCATGGAATCAAAATCAGACAGTGGAGTAGAGCATCTATTTGTCACTGATTCAAACGGTTTCCAAAGGACATTCTTGGGTACTTTTCTCATCAGTCCTTTTGTGTGGAACAAGACCAGAGCAGTAGAGCTTTCAAGACACCAACTGGGCATGGAACATGTTGTATTTGAGCCTGGAGGAGAGTTGTGGAATCACAGGAACAATCCCTTAGTGATTGAGAAGAAATCGGCCGCAACAACAATTGTTTTTGGTGATCTTTTACCCTCTGAAGCTAAAGGGATGCACGTCTCAGCTCAGCAAGAGTTTCACTACGAAACCAATTGGAGAATGTTACCCACTATTTCCTGGATCCAACAAACCAGAAAACGCAGCAAATGGCCTCCTGATCATCAAGATATTGTCAATTCCGCAAAACATATCGGTTTAGCCAAATTCTGTGAGCTGCTTATATCAGATTGGGGTGGAAGGTTACAGTTCTACTTGTGGAAAACTGGAGCATATTCCAGCATACTTATCATCCTTGGAGAGTGCTCTGCTCGTAGTAGAACCAGTTGGGGTAATAAAGAGTTGGAAGCTGATCAAAATGCCTTGCTTCTTGATCATGTTAAGGTGTGGAAGCCACCAGATTTGCAAAAGCTTCAATACCATTTCAGAGATTGTCAAACCAAGAGTGGAGATGGAGATTTCACTAGATTAAAAGGTAAAACAGTTCTGAGTACTAGAATTTTCGAAAAGAGAGGCTATAATAATGATCAGAGTATCAAGAATGGATCCTTGGCTAAATTGGAGATGCAACAATCAAATCTTGGAAGCTGTCTAGCCGCCAACTTTGACATAGGAGCAGTCCGAGGATCATATCTCAGCAACCAGAAGGAATTAAGCAACAAACTCAACTGCAATGGAAACTACACTCATCAGGGTCTCACGTCGAACTGGAATCATGTCCAAAGCTTCTCAAATGAAAGAGTTATGGGTTCTACAAGACGGGTGATTCTGTGTTTGCTTTGTTTGAATTTTTCTGAGTATAGAACATCTCAATCCTATATATGGCGACCAGGTGAGCATGCTAAGGTAACCAATCATGTTTTCAAGAGTTCCTTTATTGATTACACAGATATGATGCACTTGTTTTTGTCAAAAGAGTCATGTGCAGATTATATGGAAGCTTTGAAGCATGCAAAGACAAAGAACAAGCGTGAGGAAGACAAACGTTTCAAGCCGCCTGATCTAAGCCAGGAGAGACATCAGGACGTCACTTGCTTCATCCTCATCAAAGAAGCACCTCCAGATGCAACATACAAGCCAAAACCGAGAAAAGACAACTTTGGGATAAGACTCTTACTCTATGATGATTTTGCTTGTGTTAACTTGTCTTGTTTCAATGTATCAGGTTTAAGTAATGCCTCAGGAGTGAGGATACCCAAATGGATCAGTCCCTTCTACCTAATAGAACCAGTCAGCGACAATGCCTATCAAAGAGGCTTGCAAGGTAAGTGTAATCTGATTATAAACTCTGATGTTACTGACTTGGTCCCTTCTATTGCAGGTAACACAGATTTGAGGACAAATCTTTTTGAAGTGGGAGGGGATGATGTGATCATGGAAAGCACCAAGGAATGGAATCATGAACCTGATCATGGAGAGCTTGTAGCTGTTGAAGAACCTACACTTGAAGAATGTTTGAGCCGAAATAAAGCTTCTATCATCAGAGACAACTTGATCTACATTCAAGCTACTCTACACTCAAGCTGATCATCATCTAGGCAAGTAGCTTGTGTGTACTCTTTTTTCCCTTGATTGGTTTTGTCCCACTGGGTTTTCCAATCAAGGTTTTTAATGAGGCCACAAGTTACTTCTCTTACCTCCTAGATGCTTGATCTTGGTCTGTCCACATGAAGACCTTATGTTATATAATTTTATCTAAGTTTTTATGCTATGTTTTTATTTTCGAAAACTCTAGTCTTTGTTGTGTTTCCAAGGGAGCCTTGTCTTTATTTTCCTTGTATTTTCGAGACCTTGTGCATGTACAAGGCTTCTCCTTTATATTGTGGTCGTGGCCCCCTTGTATCAGTATCCATCTTTTTATCTAAAACCTTTGTTTTCTCTTTTCTTCTTGCTTGTCGAGTTGATTGAGTGTTGGTGTGTAATATCCAACTTCTGGTGTGTAATATCCAGAGACTAAGGGCTCTAGTTTGGTGTGTCATATCCGATCTATTGCCTAGGAGTATCAAGGAGCCTTTCCGCAGCCTCTTGTGTCACCATTCGATCCACATACCTTGAGAAGCTTGAGTCTTTTGATTCGTTTCTGCAAGGATTATCCCATCTGTTCCAGAGCATCATCCTAGGATCTCATCAAGTGGTATCAGAGCAACTCTGGAAGGGAAGTGTTCGATTTTTCTCTCTGATTTTCGTTTGGGTCTGTTCATATTCTGTCGAGTTTGATCTGATCTGTGTTCTTAGTGTTTAAATCTGATAAATCCGTTTGTGTTTGCTAAAAACCTGTCGATCTATTCTTATTCTCACTAGTTTTGATTGATCTATGATTGTGTTGTTGAGTTTTAATAGATTCAAGCTTGTTGATCTCATTTCTGATAAAAACTTTTCACATTCATGTTGCAGAAGTAATCGATTTGCTTGATCTGTTTCTGTTTTGGATTTGTGTGATTCCTATCTGTTCTTATTGCTTTGAATATAATCTATCTTGTTTGGTTAATTAGATTTCGAATTTAATCTGTCTCTGTTTAAGATTGATCGATCATATTGCGTTGGTGAATTGTTCTGATTATCAAACTGTTTTATTTGATTTGCTTGTCGTTTTAAAATTGATCTGTTATTAATTCTGAGTGTTGTTTCTCTTAGAACTAGTTACTGGTTTCTGTTTTATTTGTGTCTCAGGTACCAATGGAGAAGGAGCACAAAGGAAAACATCAGCCAAAGAAAAATAGAGAATGCTCAAAATCAACCAGAGATGAGTACAGGCAAAAAGAGTTTGATCAGTTTAGCAGGAACCGGAAGCATGCTGGATATGAATTTCAAATCCCTCCATTCCAAGGCAAGGCGGATCCTGAAGCTTATGTGAAGTGGGAAAAGAAGATTGAGTTGATTTTCAGTAGTCAACACTATGCTGAAAGAAAGAAGATTCAAATGGCTACTGCTGAGTTTTGTGGTCATGCTTTAAGATGGTGGAATCAGTTGATAAAGTGCAGAAGACTTGATGGAAAAGAACCAGTGGAAACATGGCTTAAGCTGAGGGCTTTGATGCGTAGAGAGTACGTTCCAAGACAGTACCACAAGGAAGTTATTCAAAAGCAGCCTGAGACAAAGCTATGTTCTTCATTATCAGTGCAGAAACAACCAGACAGCAAGAGATCAAGTCCATCTAGTAACCTGGTTTCATCAAGCAAAACATCAACCCATTCCTTTGAAGATAGCATAAGGAAGGCAATTTCACAAGCGTTTAGGGATGTGGAGAAACAACTTAAACAGTCCAAGACTATATCTCCATCCTTAAAAGTACAGAACCAAGCGCCTTCCTCAACTGTCTCAGAACTCAAAGATGCAGAACCAGACTCAGTTGCACAATCAGACTTGGCTGCACTAGTTCAAGAAGATCAAACCGAGATTCCAACAATCACCATTCAGAAAGATGATCAACCCATCAAGGACGACCTGATTCTCTTCAAACAGGATGTAATAGAAGAGGAGGCACCCATGGAATCAAAATCAGACAGTGGAGTAGAGCATCTATTTGTCACTGATTCAAACGGTTTCCAAAGGACATTCTTGGGTACTTTTCTCATCAGTCCTTTTGTGTGGAACAAGACCAGAGCAGTAGAGCTTTCAAGACACCAACTGGGCATGGAACATGTTGTATTTGAGCCTGGAGGAGAGTTGTGGAATCACAGGAACAATCCCTTAGTGATTGAGAAGAAATCGGCCGCAACAACAATTGTTTTTGGTGATCTTTTACCCTCTGAAGCTAAAGGGATTCACGTCTCAGCTCAGCAAGAGTTTCAATACGAAACCAATTGGAGAATGTTACCCACTATTTCCTGGATCCAACAAACCAGAAAACGCAGCAAATGGCCTCCTGATCATCAAGATATTGTCAATTCCGCAAAACATATCGGTTTAGCCAAATTCTGTGAGCTGCTTATATCAGATTGGGGTGGAAGGTTACAGTTCTACTTGTGGAAAACTGGAGCATATTCCAGCATACTTATCATCCTTGGAGAGTGCTCTGCTCGTAGTAGAACCAGTTGGGGTAATAAAGGGTTGGAAGCTGATCAAAATGCCTTGCTTCTTGATCATGTTAAGGTGTGGAAGCCACCAGATTTGCAAAAGCTTCAATACCATTTCAGAGATTGTCAAACCAAGAGTGGAGATGGAGATTTCACTAGATTAAAAGTTAAAACAGTTCTGAGTACTAGAATTTTCGAAAAGAGAGGCTATAATAATGATCAGAGTATCAAGAATGGATCCTTGGCTAAATTGGAGATGCAACAATCAAATCTTGGAAGCTGTCTAGCCGCCAACTTTGACATAGGAGCAGTCCGAGGATCATATCTCAGCAACCAGAAGGAATTAAGCAACAAACTCAACTGCAATGGAAACTACACTCATCAGGGTCTCACGTCGAACTGGAATCATGTCCAAAGCTTCTCAAATGAAAGAGTTATGGGTTCTACAAGACGGGTGATTCTGTGTTTGCTTTGTTTGAATTTTTCTGAGTATAGAACATCTCAATCCTATATATGGCGACCAGGTGAGCATGCTAAGGTAACCAATCATGTTTTCAAGAGTTCCTTTATTGATTACACAGATATGATGCACTTGTTTTTGTCAAAAGAGTCATGTGCAGATTATATGGAAGCTTTGAAGCATGCAAAGACAAAGAACAAGCGTGAGGAAGACAAACGTTTCAAGCCGCCTGATCTAAGCCAGGAGAGACATCAGGACGTCACTTGCTTCATCCTCATCAAAGAAGCACCTCCAGATGCAACATACAAGCCAAAACCGAGAAAAGACAACTTTGGGATAAGACTCTTACTCTATGATGATTTTGCTTGTGTTAACTTGTCTTGTTTCAATGTATCAGGTTTAAGTAATGCCTCAGGAGTGAGGATACCCAAATGGATCAGTCCCTTCTACCTAATAGAACCAGTCAGCGACAATGCCTATCAAAGAGGCTTGCAAGGTAAGTGTAATCTGATTATAAACTCTGATGTTACTGACTTGGTCCCTTCTATTGCAGGTAACACAGATTTGAGGACAAATCTTTTTGAAGTGGGAGGGGATGATGTGATCATGGAAAGCACCAAGGAATGGAATCATGAACCTGATCATGGAGAGCTTGTAGCTGTTGAAGAACCTACACTTGAAGAATGTTTGAGCCGAAATAAAGCTTCTATCATCAGAGACAACTTGATCTACATTCAAGCTACTCTACACTCAAGCTGATCATCATCTAGGCAAGTAGCTTGTGTGTACTCTTTTTTCCCTTGATTGGTTTTGTCCCACTGGGTTTTCCAATCAAGGTTTTTAATGAGGCCACAAGTTACTTCTCTTACCTCCTAGATGCTTGATCTTGGTCTGTCCACATGAAGACCTTATGTTATATAATTTTATCTAAGTTTTTATGCTATGTTTTTATTTTCGAAAACTCTAGTCTTTGTTGTGTTTCCAAGGGAGCTTTGTCTTTATTTTCCTTGTATTTTCGAGACCTTGTGCATGTACAAGGCTTCTCCTTTATATTGTGGTCGTGGCCCCCTTGTATCAGTATCCATCTTTTTATCAAAAACCTTTGTTTTCTCTTTTCTTCTTGCTTGTCGAGTTGATTGAGTGTTGGTGTGTAATATCCAACTTCTGGTGTGTAATATCCAGAGACTAAGGGCTCTAGTTTGGTGTGTCATATCCGATCTATTGCCTAGGAGTATCAAGGAGCCTTTCCGCAGCCTCTTGTGTCACCATTCGATCCACATACCTTGAGAAGCTTGAGTCTTTTGATTCGTTTCTGCAAGGATTATCCCATCTGTTCCAGAGCATCATCCTAGGATCTCATCAAATTGTGAGATTGTGTGCATCAAGTGTGATGCAGGATATTCATTTTCTTGGTTTTGATAGGTATTGATGCACCTTTGGGATAATGTATCAGGTACTGATAGGTACTGATGCTCACTAGTGTTTTGAAGATAATCTGGTCGTGTCCTAGCTTCTCTAAGATGGCTGAGAAGTCAGTTGAGAGGGGGAGACTTCAAACCGGTTCCATGAAGAGGTGAAGCTGAAGTGTGAAGTGTTAAGTGTGCGCAAAGCTGTGAAGAGTTGCTGCACCTGTTAGGCCGTGATCCAGAGCTTCTTCTGTCCAACCACATTGGTTCTAAGGCACAAGAGCTCACTGGCCAATCCCTAGGCTTTGGAGAGCTCTACTCTTTTTCCCTTGCAAGGTTTTGTCCCAATGGGTTTTCCTTGTAAGGTTTTTAATGAGGGAGACTCTTCAGAGTTCCAAGCTTGGCTTAGGATCTCCTAAAGTCAAGCTTGAGGGGGAGTGTTGAACTGAAGAGAAGATAGAGCTTGTACAATAATAGGGCAAGCTCTAGAAGATGTCAAGAAGAGTTCAATCAAGCTTCAGAAGTGTTCTGAAGTAGTTATCTTGGGAAGTTAAGTCTAGGGAAGACTTAGACTGATCATGTGAAGGCTTTGGAGGAGTTAGAGAGAAGATGGTCCAAAGTGCAATTATAGGGCGGCCTTGTACGGCCTGGTACGGCCAAAGGCGAACCAAAGAAGATGTGGGTCGACCAAAGAAGTGAGAAAGAGTGTTGGGCAAATATAGGGCGAGTGGTACGAACAGGAGGTCCGTACCATCGACCATACTGCCAATCATCTCGCCCACACATCCGGTTTAAGCAATGTTGAAGAAGTGCAAAGTCTGGGCGTGTTTATCTTGGCTATGAGGACCGTTGGGAGCTACAGGAAACAAGGGAATATCCCTTAGGATCAGAGTGATCCAAGAGACAGGCTGGAAAGAGAAAAGCACTTTACCTTTCCAGCCACCTTTCCACATGAGTCCATCTTAGCCTTTCATTCAAAATGGATCAATCCCACCTTCCATTCAGTCAAGGCACGACCACAATTTCCAGCTAGCATCAAGACCAGTCTACTCTCATCCTAGCCATCCATTCTATCATTTAGTTACAACCTTAGGATGTAGGGTTTATGAGTGTAATGTAAAGGCATATAAAAGCCTTCTATATGTGATTGTAAACACTTAAGTGAGTAAGGGGGTTTCCCTTCTCCTTCTCTAATCTGAAACACTTTCTCTTAGTCTCTCTAGTCTCTCATCCTGAATCTCTATACACGTTCTCAGTCTTGTTACTAATCTCTTAAACACTTAGACACACAAACACTCATTAAACTTCCATTCTCTCAAATCGCTTCCAAGCTCTCTCTCTTTACCCATTTGGGTTTCATACATACATACAACCTGAGTACTCTTAAATCTCATACTAGCAAGTGGATATTCACTATCAAGTACAAGCCTGATGGGACTATTGAGAGAAAGAAGACAAGACTGGTGGCTAGAGGATACACTCAAACATATGGGGAAGACTACATTGACACCTTTGCTCCTGTTGCTAAGCTCCATACAATAAGAATTGTATAATCTCTGGCTGTGAATCTTGAGTGGGAGCTTTGGCAGATGGATGTGAAGAATGCCTTTCTTCAAGGAGAGCTAGAAGATGAAGTGTATATGCATCCACCACCAGGCCTAGGGCAGCTTGTGAAACCTGGAAATGTGTTGAGACTCAAGAAGGCTATCTATTGATATGATCATAGACCAGCCAGCTGATGGAGATAGAGATGGCGAGTTTAGAGATGAACCAGCTAAAGAAGATGAGGTCTTAACCATTCCTAAAGGTCCCATGACTCGAGCCAGAGCTAGGAAACTCAAAGAAGCTATTGGAGGACTAATCAGGAAGTCCTTGGAGCAAGAAGAATGTCTTGGAGGAAGCTTGATACTTCAAGATACGCTTATCACCATTCAAGCCATCTTACCATCAAGTTGAGTATCATCTAGGCTAGCAAGCTATGTGTGCTCTTTTCCTATCATTGTTTTTGTCCCATTGGGTTTTGCAATGATAGGTTTTTAACGAGGCCATAGTCTTGCTATCTTATCACCTAGTTGATACTCTCGGACCAAACCACATGAAGAACCTTATGCTATCTTTTATTTCTAAGTATTTATGTCTTTCATTTTCGAAAACTCTATCTAAGTTATGTCTTTATTTCTACATTAATTGGAGGAGCCTGTTCCTTTGATTTCGAAATGCTTGGAGCCTGTTCCAAGCCTTTCACTATATATATGTGTAAGTCGGCAACCCTAGCATCTATCAAGTTTTCTTTCACTTAAACCTTTGTGTTTTCTTCTCCCTTGCTTTCACGAGTTAAGAGAGTGTCTGGTGTGTAGTATCCAGTCTGTTGGTGTGTAATATCCAACGCCCAAGGGCTTTAGAAAGGTGTGTCATATCCGATCTAAGTCTAGGAGTATCAAGGAGCCTTTCCGCAGCCTCTTGTGTCACCATTCGATCCACAGCCTTGATAAACTTGAGTATTTGATTCGTTTATGCAAGGATCTATCCAAACCATCCATAGAAGGGTCCTAGGATCTCATTAAGTGGTATCAGAGCACTCTGGAAGGGGAGTTTCGATTTCTCTCTTGTTTGATCATAAGATCTACTCTTTGTCGATTCATATTTTGTTTTGATCAATCGGTTCTTGTGTGTTTATTTTCATTTGATCTGCTTGTTTCATTATCAGGATTGCTAGATCTGATTGTTTCGTGTTTCATATTGATAGATCTAAGAATTTCGATCAAGTTTTAAACAAAAACCTTTCACATTCTTGTCGATTACGTTATCATTTTGCTTGATCCGAAAGTTTCTTGTGATTGTGTGACTCGATCTGTTGTTAGAATCATAGATCAGGACTTGATTATCTCATTTCATCATCCGTTGAATCTGATCTGTTATTGTTTCAATTTCGAAAGTTATAGCATTCAAATCGTCGCGTGTTGATCAAGTATCTTCATTTGCCGCTTTGTTTGAATACTTTGTTTCCTTATTTGAATCTTGAGTTCTGAATTCTTTTGAACTACTTACTGGTTCAAGTTTTTCGTATATCAGGAAGCAATGGGGTCTGAGGAGGATGATGAAACCTTTGTGCGAAGGAATAAGTTGTTGCAAGAAGCAATCACCAAACAAGTGATGGAAGCGATGGTGAAGTTGCTGGAAGAGAAGTATGATCAGAGACCGAATGATGGGCAAGGACAAGCATCTGGTTCAAGACGTGAGCAAAGAAGAAACATACAAGGTCAGCGTGAGCATGCTGGATCAGAAGAGATTGATAACTTCTATGAGAGAAGTAGCCATAGCTCCGGTTCAAGACGTAGCAGTAGAAGATCTCGACATGATCATGAGGGTCGAAGGCATAGACGCAATGAGCTATCTGGACTAAAGCTTAAGATCCCTCCTTTCCATGGTAAAGCTGATCCAGATGCCTATCTTGAGTGGGAAAAGAAGATAGAACTCGTTTTCAACTGTCAGCATTACTCAGAGACTAAGAAGATTCAAGTAGCTGCTACCAAATTCAATGACTATGCTTTGAGCTGGTGGGATCAGTTGGTTACAAACAAGAGGCGCAATGGTGAATTTCCCATTGAAACATGGGCAGAGATGAAAGCTGTGATGCGCAAGAGGTTTGTACCAAGTCATTATCACTGTGATCTTCATCAAAAGTTGAGACTGCTCACACAAGGATCAAAGTCTGTAGAGGAATACTTTCAAGAGATGGAGTTGCTTATGCTAAGAGCTTGTGTATCTGAGGACAGTGAAGCTACTATGGCACGATTTCTTGGTGGACTCAACCGTGAGATACAAGATAGAGTGTATATACTTTTGTGTATTAGAGCATGATTCAACTAATCAGGGATAATCAGATGAAAAGATTAAAGAGATTAAGAGATTTTAGTGAGAGAATAGAGAGAGAGACTCAAAACTCCATTAGATTGATTAATGAGAGAGTTTACAACACATATAGATTAGGGATACATAATTTCGTCCAGGTTCAGTCTAGCTAGGATAAGAGGCATGTGTAGTCAAAGATGCTTGATTCAAACTGGCCAATAAGGTTCCTCACATGCTTGGGTATCTTGCTTTAGCTTTCCAGCTGGTGCCAGCCTGTCTAAAGCTCTCTAGCCTTGACCAGACCTTATCCAAACTCCTCCTTGCTTATCCAAACTCCTCCTGGCGTGTTTCACTCTCCAAATGGATGCAAGGTAACTTCCCAAGTCTTTTAACTCAGTTACCACAGTAACAATAAAGTTACTGTGGTAAATCTCCAAAGTTACTGCCTGCTCCAAATCCCTTCCTCTATCCATGTATCAACTCTTCATCTCCTCATCTCAACACTCCCCCTCAAGCTTGACCATGTGGAACAAGTCAAGCTTGGAAACCATGAAGACCTCCCTCATTAAAAACCTCACCAAAGAAAACCCATTGGGATAAAACTTTGATGAGGGAAAAAGAGTGGAGACTCCATGGTTAAGGGGCTCAGCTCCTGGGAGTAAGATCAATGAGTCCAAGCCTGGATAGTATGGACTCCATTGTCTTCAATCTCGCTGCCTTAGTAAACACATCTGCAAGCTGATCTTCACTTCTTGTATAACATGGCAGAATCACTCCTAAGATAATCATCTGCCTCACCTTATGGCAATCCACCTCTATGTGCTTTGTTCTCTCATGAAACACTGAGTTGGAGGCAATGTGGATAGCTGCTTGGTTGTCACAATGCATAGTCATAGGAGTACTCTGCTCAATCTCTAGGTGCTTCAAGATCCCCTTGATCCACACCAACTCGTTTGTCAGCTTCAGCATGGCTCTATACTCAGCTTCAGCAGTTGAACAAGAGATAACCTTCTGCTTCTTACTCTTCCAAGTAACCAAGTTTCCTCCAATGAATGTACAATACCCAGTAGTTGATCTCCTGTCCACTCTATCTCCTGCCCAATCAGCATCACAATACCCAACCACTTCTGTACTGCCATTACAACCCATCCAAACTCCTTGTCCAGCCGTCCCACTCAGATACCTCAGTATCCTATCAACCATCTTCCAGTGATGGACCTTTGGCGCCTGCATATGCTGACTCACTTGGTTCACAGCAAAACATATATCTGGTCTGGTGATGGTCAAGTAGATCAGCTTGCCAACCATCTTCCTGTATAGCTTAGGATCTTCAAACAGCTGCTTCTCTTCAACCTCCCCCTCACGCAGAACCTTATATCCCTCCTCAAGGGGTGTCTTAGCTATCTTTCCTCCAAGCACATCAGTCTCCTTCAACATATCCATAGTATACTTCCTTTGAGACATAAACAAACCCTACTTTGATCTGCATATCTCAATTCCCAGAAAATACTTCATCTCTCCCAAATCCTTGATGTCAAACACAGATTTGAGAAACTCCTTAGTAGCCTGAATCCCTGCCTTATCACTTCCTGTGATAATCAAATCATCCACATACACTAGAATCACAATGCTCCCTGAAGGTCCTGTCAAGGTGAAGAGAGTGTGATCTAGTTCAGACTTCCTAAAGCCTCTCCCATTGAGTGTTGTACTCAGCTTCCTGTACCAAGCTCTAGGTGACTGTTTCAACCCATATATTGCTTTCTTCAATCTCAAAACATTCCCTGGCTTTACTAGATGCTCAAGACCAGGAGGTGGATGCTATACACTTTTGTGTATTAGAGCATGATTCAAATAATCAGAGATAATCAGATGAAAAGATTAAAGAGATTAAGAGATTTTAGTGAGAGAATAAAGAGAGAGACTCAAAACTCCATTAATTAATAAAGATGAGGTTTACAACATACTTATATGAGAGAGACAATCAATTTCGAAATCAATAGATAAGGTAGAGGTTCAGGGCATGTGTAGTCAAAGAGAGCCATCCAAAAGCAGCCAATGGGAGTCTTCACATGCTTGATCCCTTTGGCATCTTTTACTAGATGCTGTCTACTTTACAGCCTGTCTCCAGCCTCTCTAGCTGTGAGGAAACCTTATCCAGACTGCTCCTCCCTTATCCATACAGCTCTTGGTCGTGGCTTACTCTCCAATGTGAGCCAAGGTAACTTTCCAAGCTTTAACTTAGTTACCACAGTAAAACCAAAGTTACTGTGGTAACTCCAAAGTTACTGTCTGTCTCAATCCTCTTTCTCTATCAATGTAGTCACTCTTTATTACCTCATCTCAACAGATGCATGTATACTTCATCTTCAAGTTCACCTTGCAAGAAAGCATTCTTCACATCCTTTTGCCACAAATCCCACTCCAAGTTTGTTGCAATAGATAACACAATTCGAATTGTGTGAAGCTTGGCCACTGGTGCAAAAGTTCAATGTAATCTTCCCCATAAGTCTGTGTAAATCCTCTTGCAACCAGCCTAGTCTTGCGCCTATCTATCTCCCCATTTGCAAGGTACTTGATGGTGAAGATCCATCCGCTTGAAACTGCCTTCTTCCCTTTAGGTAACTCACTCTCATACCAAGTATCATTCCTGATCATTGCATCCCTTTCATCTCCTACTGAATCTCTCCAAACCTTGTGCTTCATAGCTTCTTCATAAGATCTTGGTATCTCATTCTCATCCAAGTTACACATAAACACGATGTGCTCTTCTGGAAACTCAGCAAAGGAACACACGGCTTGAGAGGGATGCTCCACAGCCTGGGCATTGTAGTACACTCTCGTGTTTACCCAGTTGGAAGGATCCCTCCTTATCCTTGTGCTCCTCCGCAAGGTCTCAACCTGTTCTTCAGCCTGAACATTCTCTTGTGCTTCCTCTCTTAAACCAGTAGGTTCTCCCTGCTCATTTCCACCTGACTGAGCTTCACTCTCTACTTCCTGTGTCTCCTCCTGATCATGCTGACCTGAATCCTCTTGGTTATGCTCCTGCTCCCCTGATTCAGATCCATTCCCCCTCTCATGATCAAGAGGGGTTGTTCCTCCATCTTCTCCAGCTTGATTAGAAGGTCCTGTTCTTCCTGGTTCCTGATCTTGGGATAATCCTATCCCTAGCCTCTCCAACAACACTCTCAATGTTGTTGCCTTCTCTGATGGAGCTCGGGACAGATCCTCTAGGTCTTCCCATTTCTTCTCCTCATAATACCCTTTAGACTTAACAAACTTCACTTCTCTAGATACCATAACCCTCCTAGTTATTGGATCATAACATTTGTAGCCTTTCTGAGTGATTGAGTATCCAATGAACATAGCTTTAGTACTCTTTGCTTCTAGCTTGTTCCTTCTTTCTCCGGGAATCATCACATAACATAAGCACCCAAAGACTCTCAAATGATCAATGTGTGGCTTGGTCTTGTTCAATACTTCAAAGGGAGACAGTTTCTTCAAGACACGAGTTGGCACTCTATTGATGAGATAGCAAGCAGTCTGAACAGCATCACTCCAAAACCTCTTAGGGACATTCATGTGGAACATTATTGATCTCGCAACCTCCATCAAATGTCTGTTCTTCCTCTCAGCCACCCCATTTTGTTGTGGTGTGTAAGGACAGCTAGTTTGTTGCACAATCCCATGCTTTGCAAGATGACTCTTGAAAGCATTGCTTGTGTATTCTCCTCCATTATCAGACCTCAGAATCTTCACAGTGGCATTGTACTGATTAGTAACATATGCTTGGAAGTTCATGAAGGCTTCTAGGACTCTGTCTTTGGAGGGAATCATGGTGATCCATGTGTACTTTGACTTCTCATCAATGAAAGTCACAAAGTACTTATGGCTGTCTCTAGACATACAGGGAGCTGTCCACACGTCTGAATGCACCAGATCAAAGCAATTCTCATATCTGGTTTCTGATGTTGGGAAGACAGTATGAGATTTAAGAGTACTCAGGTTGTATGTGTGTATGAAACCCAAATGGGTAAAGAGAGAGAGCTTGGAAGCGATTTGAGAGAAAGGAAGTTTGATGAGTGTTTGTGTGTCTAAGTGTTTAAGAGATTAGTAACAAGACTGAGAACGTGTATAGAGATTCAGGATGAGAGACTAGAGAGACTAAGAAAGTGTTTCAGATTAGAGAAGGAGAAGGGAAACCCCCTTACTCACTTAAGAGTTACAAAACATCACTTATGAGCTTATATATGCTCTTTACAACTTGCAATCATAAACCTAAATCTAAGGGCTGTTATAACTTGAATTTAAATGAATGGATGAGATGGAGAGATGGTCTTGGTCGTGGCTGTGCTGTTCCTGATGGATAATTGGTCCATTTGAATCTGGTCAAGGGAAGGCTGGCTCCTTATTGGCTAGCTAAAGGCTCCCATGAATCTGCCCACTTCTTTTGCTAGATACATGGTCTCCTTTTGCTTTTACTTTACAGCAAGAGACTCTCCTTTCCAGCCTGTCACTCGCCAGCCTCTCCTTTGTCTTCTTCTCTTAAGAGTTTCACCAGTGCCCTATTTTTGCACCAACTTCAAATGTGCTCAAATGTTGACTGGTGAACTTTCGGGATGTCTCGGTCCGTACGGATCCGTACGGTCCGTACAACGTCCGTACCAAATCCGTACAGCCAGTCCCTAAGTTTGCACACTCGCCCAAATACTCTTCTAAGTCCCTCCTGGACTTGGCCCTATCTTTGCACCACACTTCCATCTTCTCTCTAACTCCTTCAAAGCCCTCACATGATCAGTCTAAGTCTTTCCTAGACTTATCTTCACAAGATAACTTCTTCAGAACACTTCTGAAGCTTGATTGAACTCTTCTAGACATCTTCTAGAGCTTGCCCTATCATTGTACAAGCTCCATCTTCTCTTCAGTTCAACACTCCCCCTCAAGCTTGACTTTAGGAGATCCTAAGCAAGCTTGGAACTCTGAAGAGTCTCCCTCATTAAAAACCTTACAAGGAAAACCCATTGGACAAAACCTTGCAAGGGAAAAAGAGTAGAGCTCTCCAAAGCCTAGGGATTGGCCAGTGAGCTCTTGTGCCTTAGAACCAGTGTGGTTGGACACAAGAAGCTCTGGATCACGGCCTAATAGGTGCAGCAACTCTTCACAGCTTTGCGCACACTTCACACTTCAGCTTCACCTCTTCATGGAACCGGTTTGAAGTCTCCCCCTCTCAACTACTGATTTCTCAGCCATCTTAGAGAAGCTAGGACACGACCAGATCATCTTCAAAACACCAGTGAGGTTGATCAACACTTCACACACGGCTTTCCCTCTTCATAGAACTGGTTTGAATCTCCCCCTCTCAACAGACTTCACACCACCTTAGAGAAGCTAGAAATGACCAGGAACACCTTTAGTGAGGCTCAAGCAATGGTACCTGATACATTATCCCAAAGGTGCATCAGTACCTATCAAAAACAAGAAAATGAATATCCTGCATCACACTTGATGCACACAATCTCACAATTCAATCATAATCATTTTACGTATCTTTTCAAGCACAAGCAATGAATAAGATGAATAAAAAGGTTTTAAAAGTCTAAGGGAACTTCCCTTGTGTTTTTGTGAGTTTCCTAACTCGGCCAATGCACCATCTTCATGGCATCACCAACTTCTTGGAAAGGCAGAATGGATTCATCAGCTTCTCCTCAATCACCTCTCATTGAAGCCGCATTGATGGAGAGCGTTCTTCTTCACTCGCCAAGACTGCTCTGAACAGCCTCTTGCCTAGACACGCCACTATCTTGGTCCGGTTGATGATCCTTGTAGAAGCCTTTGCAAAGACTTGTTACTGACCATGGATCATATGCATTAAGACTCCCCCTCAAGCTTAGAACCAAGACTAGAAGGAGCTAAGCTTGTGATGATCCTATGCATCTCCATGGTCTAATAACTATCATCTTTTATGATAGCTTTCTTCTTGTGAGTTTTCTCTCTTCCTTAACCAGGAATTAGGGTGTTTGAATCACCATAGAGAGTCTCACAAGACACATCTCTCATTGCATAATGACCCATGCTACACTTCCTGTAGACTAAGGACTAGATATGTCCAATGGTATTATGCAATGGCCATCTCTCATTGCATACTCAATCACACTACACTTCCTGTAGATTATGGACTAACATGTCCTAGTGATGATATGCAATGGCACAAGATCTTTGTCTTTACATTCTTGGTTGTTGGCGAGTTTCATGTATCACATTCCTTGTGTACCTAACACCACCACAACTCAATGCAAGATCAGATCATCCCATTGGGATCAAACCAAGATTATCCATCCTGTTTGATCACCAATGCCACAATAATATAGGATACTTGAGACAAGCTAGACAATCAAGACAATCAAGCAAAGACAATCAATTCAGTTTTGTTTTTTTCTTTTTTTTTTAAATGCAACATAGATGAATGCATTGGTTACACACTAACTATATGAATGAAACAGATTCAATCCAAATGGAACACAAGTCTAGATGATACTTATGCAATCAAGACGACAAGAGTGACTCAATTCATGCTTATGCTCACTAGTTTTATCAAAGCCAATGATTCAAGTAGCTTAGACATACTACTATTGCTTATAATACATCACTGATGGATTTAACTATGGCATAGCAACAATCAGAACTGGACTGAGTCAAGACAAGCAGATTTCAATTTCTAACAATGACAATGCAAGTTCTATACAGTTCTCTAAATGCAAAGCTTATATCAGTACATTTGCAATTTAGGCTCATTTTTAAATGCATTACTACATGAATGCACAATCTTAAAGCATTAGCTATATGAATGCAACAGGTTCAATCCATGAGTAATATTAAAGCTCTGCACAACAGTTTCAATCAGAACCAATGATGCAAGCAACTTAGACAATTTCTAATTGATGCAAGACTTTCATTGATGGATTAAACATAGGCAATAGCATCAGATAACACTAGGATTAAACTTAGACAGTATGAGATATGCTAAGTATGCAAAATAACTTATCAATCATGATGCAAGCAGCAGAGACATTCTACTCAATTCTACAACACATTCATGAAGATTCAAGCTATGACAATACTCAAGACAATGCAATAAACAGAACATGAGATTCTGGGACTCTAGACATTACTTACTATCAATAAGACAATGCAGCAGCAAAACAATCTCAGTGCAATTAGCCTAGACATTCTACTTAGAAGCTATAAACTCTTAATGGAATTAGTATAATCAGGAGATAAACCTATCAAGACATATTAAGATAGATGAGACTAGGTTTACTCCCTTGTTTAAGGTGATGAGGAGTGGTCGTTGCCACTTGAATCCTCACTTCTTCTTCTTCTCTTATTGCAATCACCCTTCTGAATTTGCCACCATGATGGAATGCTTGTGGATGCTTCAGCTACTTCTTCAATCACCTCACAATAGAAGCCGCCTTCATAGAGTAGCCTTCTTCTTCACACAGCCAAGAGTGCTCTGTCTTAGTTTGAGCACCCTCTTGAATAGGCACGCCACTGCCTAGACCCAGTTAGCTTCTTCTTCAGGTACTTGCAATGTTAAGGAGAAGAACACCAGTGAGTTTTACAACCATCTGTGCTTCTCCTTTTTGTAACACTTCTCCATTGTACACACAATGGGCATCATTCTTTTCTCTCAACTCGGATTTGATGATGAACTAGGAACACCTTTTGTGAACCTGAAACATCACTCAAACTCTAGCAAAGATAAGTCACAATTGCATTGGGATCAATCCTTGACTTCATCAAGTTTGATCACCAATGTCTCAAGCTTTATAACATTAGATAGAATCAAGACAATGTCAAGTTCTTATCTATGCAAGCAACCATTCTCTAAATACTAAGCAAGACCTTATCAGATTCAAGTCAAAGTATTTAGGCAATTTTATGCAACTTAGATTTTAATCTAAATGCAACAATACAAGGCAGTATGCATTAATCTTAATCAGTTTCTAACTCATGAAAGCAAGCATGATTAGATAATATAATCTATCATCTTAACAAGACAAGTTAATTTAGAACTGACATTAAGCATTTAACCATTTTCAGTAGTATTGATGTCAAATCTTGATTAATAAATTATCAAGTTTGATTCCCAATATCACAAAGCAATGCAACAGATAGACCAAGGCATTATCAAGTTCTATTCTTTGCAAGCTAACTCTAAGTACAAGTAGATCCTAACAGATTCAGACAAGTACTACTTAGGCACTCTTAAGAGCTTCTTTACTCAGTACTTAGACATGAATCTAATACTCAATGAAGACA
>NW_026016839.1:0-24105 GCF_020379485.1 Brassica napus | reverse complement strand
AACAGGAAAACTGGGATCACCTGATTTGAAAGTGGGATAAGCTTCTTCATCCAAACCTATGAGATTTATTCCACTTCCTGGGATTCTCACTACTTTATGTATCAAAATCAAGCTTCTTACATCGCGATTCATCCTGGTTTGATTAGAATGACAAAGAAGGTTTCATATCCCAAACAGGAAAACTGGGATCACCTGATTTGAAAGGGATAGCTCTTCATCCTAACTATATGAGAATTTATTCAGACTTCGGTGATTCTCCACTACTTTATGTATCAAAATCAAGGCTTCTTACATCGCGATTCATCCTGGTTTGATTAGAATGACAAAGAAGTTGTATATTCCCAAACAGGAAAACTGGGATCACCTGATTTGAAAGTGGGATAGCTTTCATCTAACTCCTATGAGATTTATTCCACTTCCTGGTGATTCTCCATACTTTATGTATCAAAATCAAGCTTCTTACATCGCGATTCTCCTGGTTTGATTAGAATGACAAAGAAGCTGTCATATCCCAAACAGGAAAAAGGGATCACCTGATTTGAAAGTGGGATAGCTTCTTCATCCAACTCCTATGAGATTTATTCACTTCTGGTGATTCTCCACTACTTTATGTATCAAAATCAAGCTCTTACATCGCGATTCATCCTGGTTGATTAGAATGACAAAGAAGTTGTCATATTCCAAACAGGAAAACTGGGATCACCTGATTTGAAAGTGGGATAGCTTCTTCATCCTAACTCCTATGAGATTTATTCCACTTCCTGGTGATTCTCCACTACTTTATGTATCAAAATCAAGCTCTTACATCGCGATTCATCCTGGTTGATTAGAATGACAAAGAAGCTCATATTCCCAAACAGGAAAACTGGGATCACCTGATTTGAAAGTGGGATAGTTCTTCATCCTAACTCCTATGAGTTATTCACTTCCTGGGATTCTCCACTACTTTATGTATCAAAATCAAGCTTCTTACATCGCGATTCATCCTGGTTTGATTAGAATGACAAAGAAGCTGTCATATTCCCAAACAGGAAAACTGGGATCACCTGATTTGAAAGTGGGATAGCTTCTTATCCTAACTCCTATGAGATTTATTCACGCTTCTGTGATTCTCCATACTATGTATCCAAATCAAGCTTCTTACATCGCGATCCATCCTGGTTTGATTAGAATGACGAAGAAGTTGTCATATTCCCAAACAGGAAAACGGGATCACCTGATTTGAAAGTGGGATAGCTTCTTCATCCTAACTCCTATGAGATTATTCACTTCCTGGTGATTCTCCACTACTTTATGTATCAAAATCAAGCTTCTTACATCGCGATTCATCCTGGTTTGATTAGAATGACAAAGAAGTTGTCATATTCCCAAACAGGAAAAATGGGATCACCTGATTTGAAAGTGGGATAGCTTCTTCATCCTAACTCCTATGAGATTTATTCACTTCTGGTGATTCCCACTACTTTATGTATCAAAATCAAGCTTCTACATCGCGATTCATCCTGGTTGATTAGAATGACAAAGAAGCTGTCATATTCCAAACAGGAAAACTGGGATCACCTGATTTGAAAGTGGGATAGCTTCTTCATCCTAACTCCTATGAGATTATTCAGCTTCCTGGTGATTCTCCACTACTTATGTATCAAAATCAAGCTTCTTACATCGCGATTCATCCTGGTTTGATTAGAATGACAAAGAAGCGTCATATTCCCAAACAGGAAAACTGGGATCACCTGATTTGAAAGTGGGATAGCTTCTTCATCCTAACTCCTATGAGATTTATTCAGCTCCTGGTGATTCTCCACTACTTTATGTATCAAAATCAAGCTTCTTACATCGCGATTCATCCTGGTTTGATTAGAATGACAAAGAAGCTGTCATATTCCCAAACAGGAAAACTGGGATCACCTGATTGAAAGGGGGATAGCTTCTTCATCCTAACTCCTATGAGATTTATTCACTTCCTGGTGATTCTCCACTACTTTATGTATCAAAATCAAGCTTCTTACATCGCGATTCATCCTGGTTTGATTAGAATGACAAATAAGCTGTCATATTCCAAAACAGGAAAACTGGGATCACTGATTTGAAAGTGGGATAGCTTCTTCATCCTAACTCCTATGAGATTTATTTCAGCTTCCTGGTGATTCTCCACTACTTTATGTATCAAAATCAAGCTTCTTACATCGCGATTCATCCTGGTTTGATTAGAATGACAAAGAAGTTGTCATATCCCAAACAGGAAAATGGGATCACCTGATTTGAAAGTGGGATAGCTTCTTCATCCTAACTCCTATGAGATTTATTCGACTTCCTGGTGATTCTCCACTACTTTATGTATCAAAATCAAGCTTCTTACATCGCGATTCATCCTGGTTTGATTAGAATGACAAAAGCGTGTCATATTCCCAAACAGGAAAACTGGGATCACCTGATTTGAAAGTGGGATAGCTTCTTCATCCTAACTCCTATGAGATTTATTCAGCTTCCTGGTGATTCTCCACTACTTTATGTATCAAAAAAGCTTCTTACATCGCGATTCATCCTGGTTTGATTAGAATGACAAAGAAGCTGTCATATTCCCAAACAGGAAAACTGGGATCACCTGATTTGAAAGTGGGATAGCTTCTTCATCCTAACTCCTATGAGATTTATTCGACTTCCTGGTGATTCTCCACTACTTTATGTATCAAAATCAAGCTTCTTACATCGCGATTCATCCTGGTTTGATTAGAATGACAAAGAAGCTGTCATATTCCCAAACAGGAAAACTGGGATCACCTGATTTGAAAGTGGGATAGCTTCTTCATCCTAACTCCTATGAGATTTATTCAGCTTCCTGGTGATTCTCCACACTTTATGTTTCAAAATCAAGCTTCTTACATCGCGATTCATCCTGGTTTGATTAGAATGACAAAGAAGCTGTCATATTCCCAAAAGGAAAAACTGGGATCACCTGATTTGAAAGTGGGATAGCTTCTTCATCCTAACTCCTATGAGATATTTCAGCTCTGGTGATTCTCCACTACTTTATGTATCAAAATCAAGCTTCTTACATCGCGATTCATCCTGGTTTGATTAGAATGACAAAGAAGCTATCATATTCTAAACAGGGAAAACTGGGATCACCTGATTGAAAGTGGGATAGCTTCTTCATCCTAACTCCTATGAGATTTATTCAGCTTCCTGGTGATTCTCCACTACTTTATGTATCAAAATCAAGCTTCTTACATCGCGATTCATCCTGGTTTGATTAGAATGACAAAGAAGCTGTCATATTCCCAAACAGGAAAACTGGGATCACCTGATTTGAAAGTGGGATAGCTTCTTCATCCTAACTCCTATGAGATTTATTCAGCTTCCTGGTGATTCTCCACTACTTTATGTATCAAAATCAGCTTCACATCGCGATTCATCCTGGTTTGATTAGAATGACAAAGAAGCTGTCATATTCCCAAACAGGAAACTGGATCACCTGATTTGAAAGTGGGAAGCTTCTTCATCCTAACTCCTATGAGATTTATTCAGCTTCCTGGTGATTCTCCACTACTTTATGTATCAAAATCAAGCTTCTTACATCGCGATTCATCCTTGTTTGATTAGAATGACAAAGAAGCTATCATATTCCCAAACAAGAAAAACTGGGATCACCTGATTTGAAAGTGGGATAGCTTCTTCATCCTAACTCCTATGAGATTTATTCAGCTTCCTGGTGATTCTCCACTACTTTATGTATCAAAATCAAGCTTCTTACATCGCGATTCATCCTGGTTTGATTAGAATGACAAAGAAGCTGTCATATTCCCAAACAGGAAAACTGGGATCACCTGATTTGAAAGTGGGATAGCTTCTTCATCCTAACTCCTATGAGATTATTCAGCTTCCTGGTGATTCTCCACTACTTTATGTATCAAAATCAAGCTTCTTACATCGCGATTCATCCTGGTTTGATTAGAATGACAAAGAAGCTGTCATATTCCCAAACAGGAAAACTGGGATCACCTGATTTGAAAGTGGGATAGCTTCTTCATCCTAACTCCTATGAGATTTATTCGCTTCCTGGTGATTCTCCACTACTTTATGTATCAAAATCAAGCTTCTACATCGCGATTCATCCTGGTTTGATTAGAATGACAAAGAAGCTGTCATATTCCCAAACAGGAAAACTGGGATCACCTGATTTGAAAGTGGGATAGCTTCTTCATCCTAACTCCTATGAGATTTATTCAGCTTCCTGGTGATTCTCCACTACTTTATGTTTCAAAATCAAGCTTCTTACATCGCGATTCATCCTGGTTTGATTAGAATGACAAAGAAGCTGTCATATTCCCAAACAGGAAAACTGGGATCACCTGATTTGAAAGTGGGATAGCTTCTTCATCCTAACTCCTATGAGATTTATTCAGCTTCCTGGTGATTCTCCACTACTTTATGTATCAAAATCAAGCTTCTTACATCGCGATTCATCCTGGTTTGATTAGAATGACAAAGAAGCTGTCATATTCCCAAACAGGAAAACTGGGATCACCTGATTTGAAAGTGGGATAGCTTCTTCATCCTAACTCCTATGAGATTTATTCGCTTCCTGGTGATTCTCCACTACTTTATGTATCAAAATCAAGCTTCTTACATCGCGATTCATCCTGGTTTGATTAGAATGACAAGAAGCTGTCATATTCCCAAACAGGAAAACTGGGATCACCTGATTTGAAAGTGGGATAGCTTCTTCATCCTAACTCCTATGAGATTTATTCACTTCCTGGTGATTCTCCACTACTTTATGTATCAAAATCAAGCTTCTTACATCGCGATTCATCCTGGTTTGATTAGAATGACAAAGAAGCTGTCATATTCCCAAACAGGAAAACTGGGATCACCTGATTTGAAAGTGGGATAGCTTCTTCATCCTAACTCCTATGAGATTTATTCAGCTTCCTGGTGATTCTCCACTACTTTATGTATCAAAATCAAGCTTCTTACATCGCGATTCATCCTGGTTTGATTAGAATGACAAAGAAGCTGTCATATTCCCAAACAGGAAAACTGGGATCACCTGATTTGAAAGTGGGATAGCTTCTTCATCCTAACTCCTATGAGATTTATTCACTTCCTGCTGATTCTCCACTACTTTATGTATCAAAATCAAGCTTCTTACATCGCGATTCATCCTGGTTTGATTAGAATGACAAAGAAGCTGTCATATTCCCAAACAGGAAAACTGGGATCACCTGATTTGAAAGTGGGATAGCTTCTTCATCCTAACTCCTATGAGATTTATTCAGCTTCCTGGTGATTCTCCACTACTTTATGTATCAAAATCAAGCTTCTTACATCGCGATTCATCCTGGTTTGATTAGAATGACAAAGAAGCTGTCATATTCCCAAACAGGAAAACTGGGATCACCTGATTTGAAAGTGGGATAGCTTCTTCATCCTAACTCCTATGAGATTTATTCGACTTCCTGGTGATTCTCCACTACTTTATGTATCAAAATCAAGCTTCTTACATCGCGATTCATCCTGGTTTGATTAGAATGACAAAGAAGCTGTCATATTCCCAAACAGGAAAACTGGGATCACCTGATTTGAAAGTGGGATAGCTTCTTCATCCTAACTCCTATGAGATTTATTCAGCTTCCTGGTGATTCTCCACTACTTTATGTATCAAAATCAAGCTTCTTACATCGCGATTCATCCTGGTTTGATTAGAATGACAAAGAAGCTGTCATATTCCCAAACAGGAAAACTGGGATCACCTGATTTGAAAGTGGGATAGCTTCTTCATCCTAACTCCTATGAGATTTATTCAGCTTCCTGGTGATTCTCCACTACTTTATGTATCAAAATCAAGCTTCTTACATCGCGATTCATCCTGGTTTGATTAGAATGACAAAGAAGCTGTCATATTCCCAAACAGGAAAACTGGGATCACCTGATTTGAAAGTGGGATAGCTTCTTCATCCTAACTCCTATGAGATTTATTCGACTTCCTGGTGATTCTCCACTACTTATGTATCAAAATCAAGCTTCTTACATCGCGATTCATCCTGGTTTGATTAGAATGACAAAGAAGCTGTCATATTCCCAAACAGGAAAACTGGGATCACCTGATTTGAAAGTGGGATAGCTTCTTCATCCTAACTCCTATGAGATTTATTCAGCTTCCTGGTGATTCTCCACTACTTTATGTTCAAAATCAAGCTTCTTACATCGCGATTCATCCTGGTTTGATTAGAATGACAAAGAAGCTGTCATATTCCCAAACAGGAAAACTGGGATCACCTGATTTGAAAGTGGGATAGCTTCTTCATCCTAACTCCTATGAGATTTATTCAGCTTCCTGGTGATTCTCCACTACTTATGTATCAAAATCAAGCTTCTTACATCGCGATTCATCCTGGTTTGATTAGAATGACAAAGAAGCTGTCATATTCCCAAACAGGAAAACTGGGATCACCTGATTTGAAAGTGGGATAGCTTCTTCATCCTAACTCCTATGAGATTTATTCAGCTTCCTGGTGATTCTCCACTACTTTATGTATCAAAATCAAGCTTCTTACATCGCGATTCATCCTGGTTTGATTAGAATGACAAAGAAGCTGTCATATTCCCAAACAGGAAAACTGGGATCACCTGATTTGAAAGTGGGATAGCTTCTTCATCCTAACTCCTATGAGATTTATTCAGCTTCCTGGTGATTCTCCACTACTTTATGTATCAAAATCAAGCTTCTTACATCGCGATTCATCCTGGTTTGATTAGAATGACAAAGAAGCTGTCATATTCCCAAACAGGAAAACTGGGATCACCTGATTTGAAAGTGGGATAGCTTCTTCATCCTAACTCCTATGAGATTTATTCGACTTCCTGGTGATTCTCCACTACTTTATGTATCAAAATCAAGCTTCTTACATCGCGATTCATCCTGGTTTGATTAGAATGACAAAGAAGCTGTCATATTCCCAAACAGGAAAACTGGGATCACCTGATTTGAAAGTGGGATAGCTTCTTCATCCTAACTCCTATGAGATTTATTCAGCTTCCTGGTGATTCTCCACTACTTTATGTTTCAAAATCAAGCTTCTTACATCGCGATTCATCCTGGTTTGATTAGAATGACAAAGAAGCTGTCATATTCCCAAACAGGAAAACTGGGATCACCTGATTTGAAAGTGGGATAGCTTCTTCATCCTAACTCCTATGAGATTTATTCAGCTTCCTGGTGATTCTCCACTACTTTATGTATCAAAATCAAGCTTCTTACATCGCGATTCATCCTGGTTTGATTAGAATGACAAAGAAGCTGTCATATTCCCAAACAGGAAAACTGGGATCACCTGATTTGAAAGTGGGATAGCTTCTTCATCCTAACTCCTATGAGATTTATTCGCTTCCTGGTGATTCTCCACTACTTATGTATCAAAATCAAGCTTCTTACATCGCGATTCATCCTGGTTTGATTAGAATGACAAAGAAGCTGTCATATTCCCAAACAGGAAAACTGGGATCACCTGATTTGAAAGTGGGATAGCTTCTTCATCCTAACTCCTATGAGATTTATTCAGCTTCCTGGTGATTCTCCACTACTTTATGTATCAAAATCAAGCTTCTTACATCGCGATTCATCCTGGTTTGATTAGAATGACAAAGAAGCTGTCATATTCCCAAACAGGAAAACTGGGATCACCTGATTTGAAAGTGGGATAGCTTCTTCATCCTAACTCCTATGAGATTTATTCAGCTTCCTGGTGATTCTCCACTACTTTATGTATCAAAATCAAGCTTCTTACATCGCGATTCATCCTGGTTTGATTAGAATGACAAAGAAGCTGTCATATTCCCAAACAGGAAAACTGGGATCACCTGATTTGAAAGTGGGATAGCTTCTTCATCCTAACTCCTATGAGATTTATTCGACTTCCTGGTGATTCTCCACTACTTTATGTATCAAAATCAAGCTTCTTACATCGCGATTCATCCTGGTTTGATTAGAATGACAAAGAAGCTGTCATATTCCCAAACAGGAAAACTGGGATCACCTGATTTGAAAGTGGGATAGCTTCTTCATCCTAACTCCTATGAGATTTATTCAGCTTCCTGGTGATTCTCCACTACTTTATGTATCAAAATCAAGCTTCTTACATCGCGATTCATCCTGGTTTGATTAGAATGACAAAGAAGCTGTCATATTCCCAAACAGGAAAACTGGGATCACCTGATTTGAAAGTGGGATAGCTTCTTCATCCTAACTCCTATGAGATTTATTCAGCTTCCTGGTGATTCTCCACTACTTTATGTATCAAAATCAAGCTTCTTACATCGCGATTCATCCTGGTTTGATTAGAATGACAAAGAAGCTGTCATATTCCCAAACAGGAAAACTGGGATCACCTGATTTGAAAGTGGGATAGCTTCTTCATCCTAACTCCTATGAGATTTATTCAGCTTCCTGGTGATTCTCCACTACTTTATGTATCAAAATCAAGCTTCTTACATCGCGATTCATCCTGGTTTGATTAGAATGACAAAGAAGCTGTCATATTCCCAAACAGGAAAACTGGGATCACCTGATTTGAAAGTGGGATAGCTTCTTCATCCTAACTCCTATGAGATTTATTCAGCTTCCTGGTGATTCTCCACTACTTTATGTATCAAATCAAGCTTCTTACATCGCGATTCATCCTGGTTTGATTAGAATGACAAAGAAGCTGTCATATTCCCAAACAGGAAAACTGGGATCACCTGATTTGAAAGTGGGATAGCTTCTTCATCCTAACTCCTATGAGATTTATTCGACTTCCTGGTGATTCTCCACTACTTTATGTATCAAAATCAAGCTTCTTACTATACACTTTTGTGTATTAGAGCATGATTCAACCAATCAGGGATAATCAGATGAAAAGATTAAAGAGATTAAGAGATTCTAGTGAGAGAATAAAGAGAGAGAGACTCAAAACTCCATTAATTAATAACTGATGAGGTTTACAAGTATTAATAGAGAGAGCAACAAGGAAATTCGAAATGGTTAAGCATGTGTAGTCAAAGGACAGGCTGGAACTCCTTTTGAATCACTTGGCTGTGCTTTCTCACATGCTTGCACTAGTATAAAGGTAACTTCTCCTTTCCAGCATCATACAGGCTGTCAAAGTGATCCCTTATCCTTCCTTAACCTCACTTATCCTCTTTGGTCGAGTTTCCTCTCTTCTCTTCACTAAGTTACCTTCTCATCCCATCAGATAACTTCCCCAAGTAGTTACTGTGGTTAAAATAAAGTTACCACAGTAAAACTCTAAAGTTACTGTCTCAGCCTCCTTGGTCTTCATCTCAATACTCCCCCTCAAGCTTGACCATGTAGAACAAGTCAAGCTTGGAAACCATGAAGACCTCCCTCGTTAAAAACCTCACCAAGTAAAACCCATTGGGATAAAACCTTGATGAGGGAAAAAGAGTGGAGACTCCATGGTTAAGGGGCTCAGCTCCTAGGAGTCAGATCAATGAGTCCAAGCCTTGACAGTATGGACTCCATTGTCTTCAATCTCGCTGCCTTAGTAAACACATCTGCAAGCTGATCTTCACTTCTTGTATAACATGGCAGAATCACTCCTAAGATGATCATCTGCCTCACCTTATGACAATCCACCTCTATGTGCTTTGTTCTCTCATGAAACACTGAATTGGAGGCAATGTGGATAGCTGCTTGATTGTCACAATGCATTGTCATAGGTGTGGCCTGCTCGATCTCCAAGTGCTTCAAGATCCCCTTGATCCACACCAACTCATTTGTAAGCTTCAACATAGCTCTATACTCAGCTTCAGCACTTGAACAGGAGATGACCTTCTGCTTCTTACTCTTCCAAGTAACCAGATTCCCTCCAATGAATGTACAATACCCAGTAGTTGATCTCCTGTCCACTCTATCTCCTGCCCAATCAGCATCACAATACCCAACCACTTCTGTACTGCCATTGCAACCCATCCAAACTCCTTGTCCATGTGAGCCACTCAAATACCTCAGTATCCTATCAACCATCTTCCAGTGATGTACCTTTGGCGCCTGCATATGTTGGCTCACTTGATTCACAGCAAAGCATATATCAGGTCTGGTGATAGTCAAGTAGATCAGCTTACCCACCATCCTCCTATACAGCTTAGCATCCTCAAACAACTGGTTCTCTTCAACCTCCCCCTCACGCAAGACCTTATACCCTTCCTCAAGAGGTGTCTTAGCTATCTTCCCTCCAAGCACATCAGTCTCCTTCAGCATATCCATAGTATACTTCCTTTGAGACATAAACAAACCCTCCTTAGATCTGCATATCTCAATCCCCAAAAAATACTTCATCTCTCCCAAGTCTTTAATATCAAACACAGACTTGAGAAACTCTTTGGTGGCTTTAATCCCAGCCTTATCACTCCCTGTGATAATCAAATCATCCACATACACCAAAATCACTATGATCCCTGATGGTCCAACCAGTGTGAAGAGTGTATGATCTAGTTCAGACTTCCTGAACCCTCTCCCATTGAGAGTTGTACTAAGCTTTCTGTACCAAGCTCTAGGAGACTGCTTCAGCCCATATATAGCCTTCTTCAATCTCAAAACATTCCCTGGCTTTACTAGATGCTCAAGACCAGGAGGTGGATGCATGTATACTTCATCTTCAAGTTCACCTTGCAAGAAAGCATTCTTCACATCCATTTGCCACAAATCCCACTCCAAGTTTGTTGCAATAGATAACACAATTCGAATTGTGTGAAGCTTGGCCACTGGTGCAAAAGTATCAATGTAATCTTCCCCATAAGTCTGTGTAAATCCTCTTGCAACCAGCCTAGTCTTGCGCCTATCTATCTCCCCATTTGCAAGGTACTTGATGGTGAAGATCCATCTGCTTGAAACTGCCTTCTTCCCTTTAGGTAACTCACTCTCATACCAAGTATCATTCCTGATCATTGCATCCCTTTCATCTCCTACTGAATCTCTCCAAACCTTGTGCTTCATAGCTTCTTCATAAGATCTTGGTATCTCATTCTCATCCAAGTTACACATAAACACCATGTGCTCTTCTGGAAACTCTGCAAAGGAACACACGGCTTGAGAGGGATGCTCCACAGCCTGGGCATTGTAGTACACTCTCGTGTTTACCCAGTTGGAAGGATCCCTCCTTATCCTTGTGCTCCTCCGCAAGGTCTCAACCTGTTCTTCAGCCTGAACATTCTCTTGTGCTTCCTCTCTTAAACCAGTAGGTTCTCCCTGCTCATTTCCACCTGACTGAGCTTCACTCTCTACTTCCTGTGTCTCCTCCTGATCATGCTGACCTGAATCCTCTTGGTTATGCTCCTGCTCCCCTGATTCAGATCCATTCCCCCTCTCATGATCAAGAGGGGTTGTTCCTCCAGCTTCTCCAGTTTGATTAGAAGGTCCGGTTCTTCCTGGTTCCTGATCTTGGGATAATCCTATCCCTAGCCTCTCCAACAACACTCTCAATGTTGTTGCCTTCTCTGATGGAGCTCGGGACAGATCCTCTAGGTCTTCCCATTTCTTCTCCTCATAATACCCTTTAGACTCAACAAACTTCACTTCTCTAGATACCATAACCCTCCTAGTTATTGGATCATAACATTTGTAGCCTTTCTGAGTGATTGAGTACCCAATGAACATAGCTTTAGTACTCTTTGCTTCTAGCTTGTTCCTTCTTTCTCCGGGAATCATCACATAACATAAGCACCCAAAGACTCTCAAATGATCAATGTGTGGCTTGGCCTTGTTCAATACTTCAAAGGGAGACAGTTTCTTCAAGACACGGGTTGGCACTCTATTGATGAGATAGCAAGCAGTCTGAACAGCATCACTCCAAAACCTCTTAGGGACATTCATGTGGAACATGATTGATCTCGCAACCTCCATCAAATGTCTGTTCTTCCTCTCAGCCACCCCATTTTGTTGTGGTGTGTAAGGACAGCTAGTTTGTTGCACAATCCCATGCTTTGCAAGATGACTCTTGAAAGCATTGCTAGTGTATTCTCCTCCATTATCAGACCTCAGAATCCTCACAGTGGCATTGTACTGATTAGTAACATATGCTTGGAAGTTCATGAAGGCTTCTAGGACTCTGTCTTTGGAGGGAATCATGGTGATCCATGTGTACTTGGACTTCTCATCAATGAAAGTCACAAAGTACTTATGGCTGTCTCTAGACATACAGGGAGCTGTCCACACGTCTGAATGCACCAGATCAAAGCAATTCTCATATCTGGTTTCTGATGTTGGGAAGACAGTCCTACAGTGCTTTCCAAGTATACAAGCTTCACACTCCAAGTGATTGAACGCCATACTTGGTAGAATCAGTTCAATTGCCTTGGCATGAGGATGTCCCAGCCTTGCATGCCATGTGAGATTATCACACCTATCCGTTGTGCTGCTTAAACACACAGACTCCACAGGACTAGGCGCCTCAGTTGTTTGGAGATGATAGAGCTGATGCTTGCTGTCTCCTCTGCCAATAACCCTTCCAGTCTTCAAATCCTGGAACTCAACTTCATTTGGTCTGAAAACCACTTGACAATCCAGATCAACTGTAGCCTTCTTAACTGAGATTAGATTGGATGTAAACTGAGGTAGGTAGAAGGCAGTGGAGTTCTTCTCAAACAGCTTGAGGTTTCCCACTCCTTCTATTGGGATCCTGGTACCATTGGCTATCATGACACTCCCTGTTGCTGCTTTAACCTCACTGATTAGTCTCTTGTCACTGATCATGTGGTGTGTTGCTCCAGAGTCAATGATGATGGGTTTAGATGTGGATGCTTTGGCAGGAGCACCCAGACTCCGGGTCGTAGCCAAAGCATACACATGCTTAACCAACTCATCCCATTCCTTCTTTGTCACACACTCATCTGCCCTCTTGGTATCCATTCCTCTCATATCCGCACTGTCTCCTACTGTCTCTCCCATGTAAGCTGAGTATGAACACTCTCCTATAACCATCTGCTGAAGTACATCCTTGATTCTCTTCAAGATTACACTCATCCTGTCACTTAAGTGCTCAGACTCGCTATCCTTTCTCCATGCCCTTCTCTTCATTAACCACTCCTTAGAAAGTTTTCTCAACCTTCCCCTCTTACAGCTTGTACCTCCCTTCCATCTTTCTGGCTTCCTGTTCATTTCCCACACATCACAAGTATATTTAACAAGCTCACATACCTCTTCCATAAGGAAGCTGAAGATCACATCTTGCTTCCTCCTTTCTTGACAACATCTCGGATTTGATGTGTGTGTCTTCACCACATCTAGCTCCGACCATACTTCTCTCAGCCTTCCCACAAGCTGATAACACTCATCCTCCTTGTCTCAAGCCGCGGATCACCCCTCTGTCCTCAACGACTCTCACAAGCTTGGACTTGCCTAAAGTTGCTTCAATCTCACTCTTTGTAGTGTTCTCCTTGAACAACTTCATTTCCCAGCTTCAGACCTCTTGTCTGACCTTCTTCAGTAGCCATTTCCATGAAAGGTTTCCCCTTTCCATGACTACTCCATAACCCACAGCTTTCCAAAGCTCTCTTTGCCCATCTTGACCAATCGCCATCCCTCTCTTCTTCAAGCTCCATGGTTGTACTAGATCTGTGCTTCATTTCCATGTTGAGATAGTTTGAATCCATCAGAATATCTCACACCACTCAGATAATAAAGACCAGAACTCAAGAACACCAAGAACACTCAAGAACCCTCAAGAACACTCAAGAACACCCAGATTTTATGAAAAACGAAATCACACTCTCCCCTTTTTAGCAACCTGGCTCTGATACCATATACACTTTTGTGTATTAGAGCATGATTCAACCAATCAGGGATAATCAGATGAAAAGATTAAAGAGATTAAGAGATTCTAGTGAGAGAATAAAGAGAGAGAGACTCAAAACTCCATTAATTAATAACTGATGAGGTTTACAAGTATTAATAGAGAGAGCAACAAGGAAATTCGAAATGGTTAAGCATGTGTAGTCAAAGGACAGGCTGGAACTCCTTTTGAATCACTTGGCTGTGCTTTCTCACATGCTTGCACTAGTATAAAGGTAACTTCTCCTTTCCAGCATCATACAGGCTGTCAAAGTGATCCCTTATCCTTCCTTAACCTCACTTATCCTCTTTGGTCGAGTTTCCTCTCTTCTCTTCACTAAGTTACCTTCTCATCCCATCAGATAACTTCCCCAAGTAGTTACTGTGGTTAAAATAAAGTTACCACAGTAAAACTCTAAAGTTACTGTCTCAGCCTCCTTGGTCTTCATCTCAATACTTACATCGCGATTCATCCTGGTTGATTAGAATGACAAAGAAGCTGTCATATTCCCAAACAGGAAAACTGGGATCACCTGATTTGAAAGTGGGATAGCTTTTCATCCTAACTCCTATGAGATTTATTCAGCTTCCTGGTGATTCTCCACTACTTTATGTATCAAAATCAAGCTTCTTACATCGCGATTCATCCTGGTTTGATTAGAATGACAAAGAAGCTGTCATATTCCCAAACAGGAAAACTGGGATCACCTGATTTGAAAGTGGGATAGCTTCTTCATCCTAACTCCTATGAGATTTATTCAGCTTCCTGGTGATTCTCCACTACTTTATGTATCAAAATCAAGCTTCTTACATCGCGATTCATCCTGGTTTGATTAGAATGACAAAGAAGCTGTCATATTCCCAAACAGGAAAACTGGGATCACCTGATTTGAAAGTGGGATAGCTTCTTCATCCTAACTCCTATGAGATTTATTCAGCTTCCTGGTGATTCTCCACTACTTTATGTATCAAAATCAAGCTTCTTACATCGCGATTCATCCTGGTTTGATTAGAATGACAAAGAAGCTGTCATATTCCCAAACAGGAAAACTGGGATCACCTGATTTGAAAGTGGGATAGCTTCTTCATCCTAACTCCTATGAGATTTATTCACTTCCTGGTGATTCTCCACTACTTTATGTATCAAAATCAAGCTTCTTACATCGCGATTCATCCTGGTTTGATTAGAATGACAAAGAAGCTGTCATATTCCCAAACAGGAAAACTGGGATCACCTGATTTGAAAGTGGGATAGCTTCTTCATCCTAACTCCTATGAGATTTATTCAGCTTCCTGGTGATTCTCCACTACTTTATGTATCAAAATCAAGCTTCTTACATCGCGATTCATCCTGGTTTGATTAGAATGACAAAGAAGCTGTCATATTCCCAAACAGGAAAACTGGGATCACCTGATTTGAAAGTGGGATAGCTTCTTCATCCTAACTCCTATGAGATTTATTCAGCTTCCTGGTGATTCTCCACTACTTTATGTATCAAAATCAAGCTTCTTACATCGCGATTCATCCTGGTTTGATTAGAATGACAAAGAAGCTGTCATATTCCCAAACAGGAAAACTGGGATCACCTGATTTGAAAGTGGGATAGCTTCTTCATCCTAACTCCTATGAGATTTATTCGACTTCCTGGTGATTCTCCACTACTTTATGTATCAAAATCAAGCTTCTTACATCGCGATTCATCCTGGTTTGATTAGAATGACAAAGAAGCTGTCATATTCCCAAACAGGAAAACTGGGATCACCTGATTTGAAAGTGGGATAGCTTCTTCATCCTAACTCCTATGAGATTTATTCAGCTTCCTGGTGATTCTCCACTACTTTATGTATCAAAATCAAGCTTCTTACATCGCGATTCATCCTGGTTTGATTAGAATGACAAAGAAGCTGTCATATTCCCAAACAGGAAAACTGGGATCACCTGATTTGAAAGTGGGATAGCTTCTTCATCCTAACTCCTATGAGATTTATTCAGCTTCCTGGTGATTCTCCACTACTTTATGTATCAAAATCAAGCTTCTTACATCGCGATTCATCCTGGTTTGATTAGAATGACAAAGAAGCTGTCATATTCCCAAACAGGAAAACTGGGATCACCTGATTTGAAAGTGGGATAGCTTCTTCATCCTAACTCCTATGAGATTTATTCAGCTTCCTGGTGATTCTCCACTACTTTATGTATCAAAATCAAGCTTCTTACATCGCGATTCATCCTGGTTTGATTAGAATGACAAAGAAGCTGTCATATTCCCAAACAGGAAAACTGGGATCACCTGATTTGAAAGTGGGATAGCTTCTTCATCCTAACTCCTATGAGATTTATTCAGCTTCCTGGTGATTCTCCACTACTTTATGTATCAAAATCAAGCTTCTTACATCGCGATTCATCCTGGTTTGATTAGAATGACAAAGAAGCTGTCATATTCCCAAACAGGAAAACTGGGATCACCTGATTTGAAAGTGGGATAGCTTCTTCATCCTAACTCCTATGAGATTTATTCACTTCCTGGTGATTCTCCACTACTTTATGTATCAAAATCAAGCTTCTTACATCGCGATTCATCCTGGTTTGATTAGAATGACAAAGAAGCTGTCATATTCCCAAACAGGAAAACTGGGATCACCTGATTTGAAAGTGGGATAGCTTCTTCATCCTAACTCCTATGAGATTTATTCAGCTTCCTGGTGATTCTCCACTACTTTATGTATCAAAATCAAGCTTCTTACATCGCGATTCATCCTGGTTTGATTAGAATGACAAAGAAGCTGTCATATTCCCAAACAGGAAAACTGGGATCACCTGATTTGAAAGTGGGATAGCTTCTTCATCCTAACTCCTATGAGATTTATTCAGCTTCCTGGTGATTCTCCACTACTTTATGTATCAAAATCAAGCTTCTTACATCGCGATTCATCCTGGTTTGATTAGAATGACAAAGAAGCTGTCATATTCCCAAACAGGAAAACTGGGATCACCTGATTTGAAAGTGGGATAGCTTCTTCATCCTAACTCCTATGAGATTTATTCACTTCCTGGTGATTCTCCACTACTTTATGTATCAAAATCAAGCTTCTTACATCGCGATTCATCCTGGTTTGATTAGAATGACAAAGAAGCTGTCATATTCCCAAACAGGAAAACTGGGATCACCTGATTTGAAAGTGGGATAGCTTCTTCATCCTAACTCCTATGAGATTTATTCAGCTTCCTGGTGATTCTCCACTACTTTATGTATCAAAATCAAGCTTCTTACATCGCGATTCATCCTGGTTTGATTAGAATGACAAAGAAGCTGTCATATTCCCAAACAGGAAAACTGGGATCACCTGATTTGAAAGTGGGATAGCTTCTTCATCCTAACTCCTATGAGATTTATTCAGCTTCCTGGTGATTCTCCACTACTTTATGTATCAAAATCAAGCTTCTTACATCGCGATTCATCCTGGTTTGATTAGAATGACAAAGAAGCTGTCATATTCCCAAACAGGAAAACTGGGATCACCTGATTTGAAAGTGGGATAGCTTCTTCATCCTAACTCCTATGAGATTTATTCGACTTCCTGGTGATTCTCCACTACTTTATGTATCAAAATCAAGCTTCTTACATCGCGATTCATCCTGGTTTGATTAGAATGACAAAGAAGCTGTCATATTCCCAAACAGGAAAACTGGGATCACCTGATTTGAAAGTGGGATAGCTTCTTCATCCTAACTCCTATGAGATTTATTCAGCTTCCTGGTGATTCTCCACTACTTTATGTATCAAAATCAAGCTTCTTACATCGCGATTCATCCTGGTTTGATTAGAATGACAAAGAAGCTGTCATATTCCCAAACAGGAAAACTGGGATCACCTGATTTGAAAGTGGGATAGCTTCTTCATCCTAACTCCTATGAGATTTATTCACTTCCTGGTGATTCTCCACTACTTTATGTATCAAAATCAAGCTTCTTACATCGCGATTCATCCTGGTTTGATTAGAATGACAAAGAAGCTGTCATATTCCCAAACAGGAAAACTGGGATCACCTGATTTGAAAGTGGGATAGCTTCTTCATCCTAACTCCTATGAGATTTATTCAGCTTCCTGGTGATTCTCCACTACTTTATGTATCAAAATCAAGCTTCTTACATCGCGATTCATCCTGGTTTGATTAGAATGACAAAGAAGCTGTCATATTCCCAAACAGGAAAACTGGGATCACCTGATTTGAAAGTGGGATAGCTTCTTCATCCTAACTCCTATGAGATTTATTCAGCTTCCTGGTGATTCTCCACTACTTTATGTATCAAAATCAAGCTTCTTACATCGCGATTCATCCTGGTTTGATTAGAATGACAAAGAAGCTGTCATATTCCCAAACAGGAAAACTGGGATCACCTGATTTGAAAGTGGGATAGCTTCTTCATCCTAACTCCTATGAGATTTATTCAGCTTCCTGGTGATTCTCCACTACTTTATGTATCAAAATCAAGCTTCTTACATCGCGATTCATCCTGGTTTGATTAGAATGACAAAGAAGCTGTCATATTCCCAAACAGGAAAACTGGGATCACCTGATTTGAAAGTGGGATAGCTTCTTCATCCTAACTCCTATGAGATTTATTCAGCTTCCTGGTGATTCTCCACTACTTTATGTATCAAAATCAAGCTTCTTACATCGCGATTCATCCTGGTTTGATTAGAATGACAAAGAAGCTGTCATATTCCCAAACAGGAAAACTGGGATCACCTGATTTGAAAGTGGGATAGCTTCTTCATCCTAACTCCTATGAGATTTATTCGACTTCCTGGTGATTCTCCACTACTTTATGTATCAAAATCAAGCTTCTTACATCGCGATTCATCCTGGTTTGATTAGAATGACAAAGAAGCTGTCATATTCCCAAACAGGAAAACTGGGATCACCTGATTTGAAAGTGGGATAGCTTCTTCATCCTAACTCCTATGAGATTTATTCAGCTTCCTGGTGATTCTCCACTACTTTATGTATCAAAATCAAGCTTCTTACATCGCGATTCATCCTGGTTTGATTAGAATGACAAAGAAGCTGTCATATTCCCAAACAGGAAAACTGGGATCACCTGATTTGAAAGTGGGATAGCTTCTTCATCCTAACTCCTATGAGATTTATTCAGCTTCCTGGTGATTCTCCACTACTTTATGTATCAAAATCAAGCTTCTTACATCGCGATTCATCCTGGTTTGATTAGAATGACAAAGAAGCTGTCATATTCCCAAACAGGAAAACTGGGATCACCTGATTTGAAAGTGGGATAGCTTCTTCATCCTAACTCCTATGAGATTTATTCGACTTCCTGGTGATTCTCCACTACTTTATGTATCAAAATCAAGCTTCTTACATCGCGATTCATCCTGGTTTGATTAGAATGACAAAGAAGCTGTCATATTCCCAAACAGGAAAACTGGGATCACCTGATTTGAAAGTGGGATAGCTTCTTCATCCTAACTCCTATGAGATTTATTCAGCTTCCTGGTGATTCTCCACTACTTTATGTATCAAAATCAAGCTTCTTACATCGCGATTCATCCTGGTTTGATTAGAATGACAAAGAAGCTGTCATATTCCCAAACAGGAAAACTGGGATCACCTGATTTGAAAGTGGGATAGCTTCTTCATCCTAACTCCTATGAGATTTATTCAGCTTCCTGGTGATTCTCCACTACTTTATGTATCAAAATCAAGCTTCTTACATCGCGATTCATCCTGGTTTGATTAGAATGACAAAGAAGCTGTCATATTCCCAAACAGGAAAACTGGGATCACCTGATTTGAAAGTGGGATAGCTTCTTCATCCTAACTCCTATGAGATTTATTCGCTTCCTGGTGATTCTCCACTACTTTATGTATCAAAATCAAGCTTCTTACATCGCGATTCATCCTGGTTTGATTAGAATGACAAAGAAGCTGTCATATTCCCAAACAGGAAAACTGGGATCACCTGATTTGAAAGTGGGATAGCTTCTTCATCCTAACTCCTATGAGATTTATTCAGCTTCCTGGTGATTCTCCACTACTTTATGTATCAAAATCAAGCTTCTTACATCGCGATTCATCCTGGTTTGATTAGAATGACAAAGAAGCTGTCATATTCCCAAACAGGAAAACTGGGATCACCTGATTTGAAAGTGGGATAGCTTCTTCATCCTAACTCCTATGAGATTTATTCAGCTTCCTGGTGATTCTCCACTACTTTATGTATCAAAATCAAGCTTCTTACATCGCGATTCATCCTGGTTTGATTAGAATGACAAAGAAGCTGTCATATTCCCAAACAGGAAAACTGGGATCACCTGATTTGAAAGTGGGATAGCTTCTTCATCCTAACTCCTATGAGATTTATTCACTTCCTGGTGATTCTCCACTACTTTATGTATCAAAATCAAGCTTCTTACATCGCGATTCATCCTGGTTTGATTAGAATGACAAAGAAGCTGTCATATTCCCAAACAGGAAAACTGGGATCACCTGATTTGAAAGTGGGATAGCTTCTTCATCCTAACTCCTATGAGATTTATTCAGCTTCCTGGTGATTCTCCACTACTTTATGTATCAAAATCAAGCTTCTTACATCGCGATTCATCCTGGTTTGATTAGAATGACAAAGAAGCTGTCATATTCCAAACAGGAAAACTGGGATCACCTGATTTGAAAGTGGGATAGCTTCTTCATCCTAACTCCTATGAGATTTATTCAGCTTCCTGGTGATTCTCCACTACTTTATGTATCAAAATCAAGCTTCTTACATCGCGATTCATCCTGGTTTGATTAGAATGACAAAGAAGCTGTATTCCCAAACAGGAAAACTGGGATCACCTGATTTGAAAGTGGGATAGCTTCTTCATCCTAACTCCTATGAGATTTATTCAGCTTCCTGGTGATTCTCCACTACTTTATGTATCAAAATCAAGCTTCTTACATCGCGATTCATCCTGGTTTGATTAGAATGACAAAGAAGCTGTCATATTCCCAAACAGGAAAACTGGGATCACCTGATTTGAAAGTGGGATAGCTCTTCATCCTAACTCCTATGAGATTTATTCAGCTTCCTGGTGATTCTCCACTACTTTATGTATCAAAATCAAGCTTCTTACATCGCGATTCATCCTGGTTTGATTAGAATGACAAAGAAGCTGTCATATTCCCAAACAGGAAAACTGGGATCACCTGATTTGAAAGTGGGATAGCTTCTTCATCCTAACTCCTATGAGATTTATTCAGCTTCCTGTGATTCTCCACTACTTTATGTATCAAAATCAAGCTTCTTACATCGCGATTCATCCTGGTTTGATTAGAATGACAAAGAAGCTGTCATATTCCCAAACAGGAAAACTGGGATCACCTGATTTGAAAGTGGGATAGCTTCTTCATCCTAACTCCTATGAGATTTATTCAGCTTCCTGGTGATTCTCCACTACTTTATGTATCAAAATCAAGCTTCTTACATCGCGATTCATCCTGGTTTGATTAGAATGACAAAGAAGCTGTCATATTCCCAAACAGGAAAACTGGGATCACCTGATTTGAAAGTGGGATAGCTTCTTCATCCTAACTCCTATGAGATTTATTAGTTCTGGTGATTTCCACTACTTTATGTATCAAAATCAAGCTTCTACATCGCGATTCAATGGTTTGATTAGAATGACAAAGAAGTGTCATATCCCAAACAGGAAAACTGGGATCACCTGATTTGAAAGGGATAGCTTCTTCATCCTAATCCTATGAGATTTATTCAGCTTCTTGATTCTCCACTACTTTATGTATCAAAATCAAGCTTCTTACATCGCGATTATCCTGGTTTGATTAGAATGAAAAGAAGCTGTCATATTCCAAACCGGAAAAACTGGGATCACCTGATTTGAAATTGGGATAGCTTCTTCATCCTACTCCTATGAGATTTATTCAACTTCTGGTGATTCTCCACTACTTTATGTATCAAAATCAAGCTTCTTACATCGCGATTCATCCTGGTTTGATTAGAATGACAAAGAAGCTGTCATTCCAAACAGGAAAACTGGGATCACCTGATTTGAAAGTGGGATAGCTTCTTCATCCTAACTCCTATGAGATTATTCAGCTTCCTTGGTGATTCTCCACTACTTTATGTATCAAAATCAAGCTTCTTACATCGCGATTCATCCTGTTTGAAGAATGACAAAGAAGCTGTCATATTGCCAAACAGGAAACTGGGGGGATCACCTGATTTGAAAGTGGGATAGCTTCTTCATCCTAACTCCTATGAGATTTTACAACTCCTGGTGATTCTCTCTACTTTATGTATCAAAATCACTTCTTACATCGCGATTCATCCTGGTTTGATAGAATGACAAAAGAAGCTGTCATATTCCCAAACAGAAAACTGGGATCACCTGATTTGAAAGTGGGATAGTTCTTCATCTAACTCCTATGAGATTTATCAGCTTCCTGGTGATTCTCCACTACTTTATGTTTCAAAATCAAGCTTCTACATCGCGATTCATCTGGTTTGTTAGAAATGACAAGAAGCTTGTCATATTCCCAACAGGGAAAACTGGGATCACTGATTTGAAAGGGGATAGCTTCTTCATCCCTAACTCCATGAGATTTATTCAGCTTCCTGGTGATTCTCCACTACTTATGTTATCAAAATCAAGCTTCTTACATCGCGATTCATCCTGGTTGATTAGAATGACAAAAGCTGTCATTTCCCAAACAGGAACAACGGATCACTGATTTGAAAGGGGATAGCTTCTTCATCCTAATCCTATGAGATTTATGCGACTTCTGGTGATTCTCCACTACTTTATGTTTCAAAATCAAGCTTTACACGCGATTCATCCTGTTGATTAGAATGACAAAGAAGCTGTCATATTCCCAAACGGGAAAACTGGGATTACCTGATTTGAAAGTGGGATAGCTTCTTCATCCTAACTCCTATGAGATTTATTCAACTTCCTGTGATTCTCCATACTTTATGTATCAAAATCAAGCTTCTTACATCGCTTCTTCATCTGGTTGATTAGAACTGACAAAGAAGCTGTCATATTCCCAAACAGAAAACTGGGATCACCTGATTTGAAATGTGGAATCTTCTTCATCCCAACTCCTATGAGATTTATTCCGCTTCCTGGTGATTCTCCACTACTATGTATCAAAAATCAAGCTTCTTACATCGCGATTCATCTGGTTTGATTAGAATGACAAAGAAGCTGTCATATTCCAAAACAGGAAAACTGGGATCACCTTGATTTGAAAGTGGGATAGCTTCTTCATCCTAACTCCTATGAGATTATTCGATTTACTTCCTGGTGATTCTCCATACTTTATGTATCAAAATCAAGCTTCTTACATCGCGATTCATCCTGGTTTGATTAGAATGAAAGAAGCTGTCATATTCCCAAACAGGAAACTGGGATCACTGATTGAAAGTGGGATAGCTTCTTATCCTAACTCTATGAGATTTATTCAGCTTCCTGGTGATTCTCCATACTTTATGTATCAAAATCAAGCTTCTTACATCGCGATCATCCTGGTTGATTAGAATGACAAAGAAGCTGTCATATTCCAAACAGGAAAAACGGATCACCTGATTTGAAAGTGGGATAGCTTCTTCATCCTAAATCCTACGAGATTTATTCGACTTTGGTGATTCTCCACTTTTATGTATCAAATCAAGCTTCTGACATCGCGATCATCCTGGTTTGATTAGAATGACAAAGAAGCTGTCATTTCCAAACAGGAACAACTGGGTCACTCACTGATTTGAAAGTAGATAGCTTCTTCATCCTAACTCCTATGAGATTATCCACGCTTTCCTGGTGATTCTCCACTACTTTATGTTTCAAAATCAAGCTTCTTACATCGAGACGATTCATCTTGGTTGATTAGAATGACAAAGAAGCGTCATATTCCAAAACAGGAAACTGGGATCACCTGATTTGAAAGTGGGAATCTCTTCATCCTAATCCTATGAGATTTATTCAGCTTCCTGGTGATTCTCACTACTTTATGTATCAAAATCAAGTTCTTTCATCGCGATTCATCCTGGTTGATTAGAATGACAAAGAAGCTGTCATATTCCCAAACAGAAACTGGGATCACCTGATTTGAAAAGTGGGATAGCTCCTTCATCCTAACTCCTATGAGATTTATTCGACTTCTGGTGATTCTCCATATTTATGTATCAAAATCAAGCTTCTTACATCGCATTCATACTGGTTGATTAGAACGACAAAGAAGCGTCATATTCCAAA
>NW_026016838.1:0-25012 GCF_020379485.1 Brassica napus | reverse complement strand
TCCTGCGTCTGCGAGGCGTCCTTTGTTCTGGATTCGACCAATGTACTCTCTGAGGAGGTCTATTTGAAGTACTCATGCCCCACTAGTATATCCGCGAGACCACTAGCTGACACCTGATAAGGTTCTTGGTGATCTTGTCTATGTGAGGCGGGGGACGAGAGTCCTACGAGGGCCAGGTCTTGCAAGCGGATGCAGCTTTGGAGGGATTCGGGGGAGACCATGCGGAGCGGTTGACATAGGTTCTCTGAAGATTCCTCGGGTTCAGGGTCCGCTTTCTCCGGAACGACGCCCCAATTATTTGTGTCATTGACCTTTGTGACACCCCCGATCGTAGATGACCAGAAATGACACGGTCGATGTTCCTCGATGGTCGATCCGAGGTTCTCAGAATACTTCCGATCGCCTTAGACCAACAACCAAAGAACACCAACACTCCTATCAGATATCACTCTAGGCTTTTCAACCCGAAGAAGCAATACCCGATAGTTAGTTTGTCCGGACAAGGACTAATATCATTGGAACCCGTACTTAAAAAAAAAAAACATTCTTTATATATCAATCAAAAGCATCTTACAAAATTTGTTATAAATTAACCTCGAGGTTTTGGTCAACAAATCTTATACATAAGATATATCAAAATGACTTTGCAAGGATAATAAAACTACCGCTGGCTAATGCTGTTCCTTCCCGTCCTAGAGTAAGGTCTCCCGCCTATTGGTTACCTGCATCACAAATGAGTCATGAGTAACTAGTTTACTCAGTGAGCCTAGTCCCGCACCCCAACATATATTAATAATATCTCAAGCAATCAACTTCATTTGTATGCAGTGGAAATATATTCCATATCTGGATATTTATATATAAGGACTATCCTTCCATCATTGTGAATCTAATCATATACCTCACTTCCTATTCCCGTCTCTCATATCATATAATCATATTTATATATATATATACCAGACCCGAGAAACCACAAAGGCTAAACGAGTCTAGCGAGTTAGCATCACCATCATCGCCATCAGATATTCAAAAATTGAACATCTAACGCTGCATGCAGTTACACGGCCTCCAGGGTGCGACCCCATCATCGTGTCTTCGTGACCTTGTTCCATATCGCAGGACCAATTCACGGTAATCATCATTCAGACGAGAATATTTTGGAAGACAGGTTTATAATAAGACATCACATGATTAATACTTCCATACTTAATTACATTTAATACTATACATATGTATTAGTACTTGAGAACAAGTACTAAGGTTTGGAATAAACCTCTATGATCATTCATAAATATTTAATGTGTTTACACTAAGTAAACACCTTACCAATTCAATATTGATCAAGAGACAAAGCCTATCAATCATCTACAATCAGTACGTTCAATCAAGAAATATTCATTCACTACTCATCAATCATCTATCTAGACTCACCTTTGATTTCATGAGATTGGCTAGGGAAGACTAAACTCGAGCTCAAGCTAATCACACTCGGCTTCTGGAATATTATCGATTTAAAATCACCACAAGGATCCGGCTGATCCGAACACTATCCTTGACTATCTGTACCAATAACAGAATGGTTGGAACAAAGGTTAATCAGTCCGGTTAAACCCCACAGTTCAAGATTCAGGACAGCTACTAAGGCAAGTTCAAGGTAGCTTCAGTTCGGTTCAAACATAAATCGTTTCAGCTAATTTGTCTAGATGGTAGGGGACCATGAACTGAACTAATATAAATCCACACAAGGGATTAAGAAATTAATCCAGAGAGGAAGAACAACAACTCAGCCAGCTGGTTACAATCTAAACTGATCTGGATCAAAAGGCAAAACAGTTTACCGGTTCAAATCAAACACTATCTGAACTCAATTGATACTCCACTTTAAGATGAAGTCACGCCAAACCTGATCAGTACCACATCAAGAAAAGGTCGGACTGAATCAGAACAAAGCTGAACCACAGTCAATCCAACAGAAATGCTCACATAAAACTGATCCACACAACAACTTACATCTTTACCGATTAAAATCAAAAGCTGAAGAACATGGGTGATTCTCAACTTCAGGACACCAAATCTCCAACTCTTTACCACACAAATACTCACTGATTAAAGTCACAAGATGGTGGGAAAGGGAAAGGGTGTCCATGCTCACTCCTCTTCTCTGAATTGGTTTCTGAATTTTTCATCAATTTTTCTTTGAGTTTTTCTGTCACTTTTCTCTCTTCTCTCTCTCTGATTTTTCTGTGTTTCTCACAGGTTTATGCACGACCAAACTGGTGGAGAAAGAGTTAAATATGTTAGGAAGTTACTTCAGGTGAGGGTTTCACAAAACACAAGGCAAGGCTGAGGGGAGACAGGTGGTGAGCTGTTTCATTACTTCCAGTAGCAAGCAGCTGACCTTTCCCTCCAATGAAGAAACTTCATGCAGGTGTGCCTTGCACATGACTGATCATTCAACAAGAAGGCAGGCAAGAAGGTGCATGGCACATGACTAGTCCAGCCAGAAAGCAAGCACACAAGCTGGTGCAACTCACATGACTGATTTAAATTAACAAGCAGCTCAAACTATTCCTAGCCAGTTTTCGACCAAACGTTTTGTCGTCCATTGAATCTTGTCTTGCTTTTTTAGAAAAATCTTCCAGCTTGAATAAAAACTTGACCATAATAATTAAAACTCGACCAGAACTATCAAGAGTAGGTATTTTGGCCACGAAACAGTCCCGTCGAGAATAATTCACCAGGTCGATTTTTATTTTTAATTCTGATCGTCAAACTCATCTTAAAGAATTTTCACGACCAAAATTCTATCTGCTCGTGAGGGTTATACATTCTTCCCCCCTTAACAGAATCCGTACCCGAATTCTGAAAACGTAGCTGTACACTCTTTACTGAACAGTCTCTGAAAGGAGTTCTAGATATTAGCTCTGACCTTATCTTAATATGCCATATTAAAACAACTCATGGTCGATCCCTTGATTCCCCCAACCGATCCTTTCTTTCTGAGCAGCCACTTTCAAGATAATAAAATTCTTTGCTCTGCACAACTCTTGTCAACTGCGGTCTGCATACTTTTTCTAACAATCTTGTATCTGTAGACTATCACTTCTCAACCTTTTCTATTGACTTTCCCCCATAACAGCAACATGAAATTTGAACGTGAGGTGATGTGTCATACGTGAAAGTAACATCTCCAGTCTGGTCAATGTTAACTTGATTAACCATGCAACAATCAAACAAGAACATGCACGATCAATCACGCCAACATGATTCGGACCAGGGGTGCTACTCTCAAATAAACACACTCACCCATTCCAAGAATGATTTCACTTACAGTATTATTTACACTTCTGATCTATCTGAAATGCTCTTCATAATCTTCTAACTACTACTAGAACTCGACAAGAACCACTTGGTGAAATCCCTAGGCTATTGCAGTGAATTCATGTTCAACAAGAATACTGAACATGTTACTTTTTTAGATGTCGACCATCCTTTCAATGCCTTAAACACATCTTCATCTTCCCTGATTATCAGACTGTCTTCTACTCTGCTCCTTTTCATCTTCTACTTTTTAAACGATCAAGTTACTAGAGTACACTTCTTCACCTTTTCCCAAAAGTTCTTCAACACGCCAGACTGATTTGAGTGATACTCGAACACTTAGTAGTATACCATTGTAGGCCAACAATTACTGGTCCTCTTCAAAAGACTTCTTTCCTTAATATCCTAACTGAGCTCGGTAACTAGATAGCCAATCTCATTCTAGATAAAAACATACCGCTCTCTAACGGAAGTACTATGGAATGGGGAAGGCATACCATAACTTTAACTGGCAGCCCGTACTTCCAAATAAGAACGGTAGACTTGAATTCACAAAAGTGAATCCTCTCTAACACTATGACATCGCTCAGGAACTACAACCATGTGTTGTTCCCGAATCAAACACAATATGGGAGGAGAATTCCATCCATAGGCAAGGTCTCTTACGACACCTTGATCACAATTCACATAAGTTTTTTTTTTTTTATTTCAATCATTCATAAAATTTTAAAAATGCACACAACACACAATGGGATAAGAAGCAAACCTGTGATTGGACCTTTCAGGGGTTTTGACGGTCCAGACAACAATAAAGTGTAGGCTCTACCCAAATAGCCTAACACTTGGATCAAGACTAATGGTAAGGAAGCGTAAACAAGTTCAACTACTGTTACCCTAGGTATAGGTAAAGGAACTGGTAACTTTATGGGCAAGGGTAAAATAATCATCCTTACTCTTCACAAGGGAATCACTGAAGCGCATTGATGCAAATAATCAAGAATTTCTCGCACGTGGACGATCCCGACTATGCTGTCCTGGCATGTCACCACCATAACCACTCAGCCTCCTCGATCTTGATCTGATGAACATACACCCAAAATCATCCCAGCGACTTAATTCACTGATTTAAAATAATCTTCGATCTTCACTGGTTGGGAATTAAATGGTCTGTAGAATTTGGTGAACTTCTTCAGCAATAACTTCTTTAGTATTCGCGTCATACTCTAACATCTCCTCGAAGCTCTGAGATTCCATGGTCTTTAATCTACTACAAAATTCTTGGCTAAGTTCCCAAATATTTTTCATCTGATCTTTGGCTTATTCTCCAAACCATAATCGATGAATGAAATTCACTCGACCACATATCTTGATGCTGAAATTGTTGTATATGATTAACTCAACCTGAACCTCCTGGCGGAAACATCCCACTGTACCAACTCCGTAAACTGAATCTTCAATCGGTCCCATATCTTGTGTAGAAAATCTACTTCATGAACTCTTGAGATCTGTCCAACTCGATCTCACCTCTCTGAAGTAATTCTTGACTCTCGACCAACAACTCATCGCGTTCATCTCCAAATAGCTTGCTACCAAATCCTTCATGTAATTCTCTGAACATTGACCACGTCAATGTTTTGCTCTGGGTGTTTCATCCCAAATCTGCCTCAAGCGAAAGTATACCTCGAACGGTTTAGTGTTTCTTCAGTATCTTATGGTCCCACTACTTCTTTCCATCATAAGCTTTAAGATTTCTTGTTGCCAACAAAAAGGTGCATGTGTGTCCATCGTCTTGTACTACAGTTGAACCACCTCTTCCTCCAACGCTAAGCTCCAAACAAATGTTGAACAATTCAGGCTTGTACGGCTCTGTTTCTTGTACGTCTCAGCATAAGCTGGAGACTTGAGTAGCTGGAAGAATAAGTGCATCTAGGTGATCATGTGCAGTCGCATCGCTCTGAATCGGACCACAAACAACGCCCACCTTGACATCGATAACACACGAGTCCGGAGATGTATTCGATGTATCAATTCTGTCCCATATATCTCTCTAAAGAATTAGCATCCCCCACTAGAATTCAAAAGAACGACAGGAAGGCATGACGTTACTGACTCTTAACAGGGCGGTAGTGAACCCGGCCATGAGGGTAGAAAACTCGACCATGATGATAGCAACATCGATAAGTACGGTTCACCCGTTCAAGCTTGTCTTGGTGCTTCTGCTATGAAAGATCAGGTTAGGTAACTACCCATGACTATCTATTCTAAAATAAAGGAACCAACCAGCATATCCTAGTTATCCTTGCGACTCATTTTGACTCGAAAAACATTTGAAACAAGTCCCATTCAAGCATCGTATAACCATGCTCTGATACCACCTTTGTGACACCCCCGATCGTAGATGACCAGAAATGACACGGTCGATGTTCCTCGATGGTCGATCCGAGGTTCTCAGAATACTTCCGATCGCCTTAGACCAACAACCAAAGAACACCAACACTCCTATCAGATATCACTCTAGGCTTTTCAACCCGAAGAAGCAATACCCGATAGTTAGTTTGTCCGGACAAGGACTAATATCATTTGGAACCCGTACTTAAAAAAAAAAAACATTCTTTATATATCAATCAAAAGCATCTTACAAAATTTGTTATAAATTAACCTCGAGGTTTTTGGTCAACAAATCTTATACATAAGATATATCAAAATGACTTTGCAAGGATAATAAAACTACCGCTGGCTAATGCTGTTCCTTCCCGTCCTAGAGTAAGGTCTCCCGCCTATTGGTTACCTGCATCACAAATGAGTCATGAGTAACTAGTTTACTCAGTGAGCCTAGTCCCGCACCCCAACATATATTAATAATATCTCAAGCAATCAACTTCATTTGTATGCAGTGGAAATATATTCCATATCTGGATATTTATATATAAGGACTATCCTTCCATCATTGTGAATCTAATCATATACCTCACTTCCTATTCCCGTCTCTCATATCATTCATATAATCATATTTATATATATATATACCAGACCCGAGAAACCACAAAGGCTAAACGAGTCTAGCGAGTTAGCATCACCATCATCGCCATCAGATATTCAAAAATTGAACATCTAACGCTGCATGCAGTTACACGGCCTCCAGGGTGCGACCCCATCATCGTGTCTTCGTGACCTTGTTCCATATCGCAGGACCAATTCACGGTAATCATCATTCAGACGAGAATATTTTGGAAGACAGGTTTATAATAAGACATCACATGATTAATACTTCCATACTTAATTACATTTAATACTATACATATGTATTAGTACTTGAGAACAAGTACTAAGGTTTGGAATAAACCTCTATGATCATTCATAAATATTTAATGTGTTTACACTAAGTAAACACCTTACCAATTCAATATTGATCAAGAGACAAAGCCTATCAATCATCTACAATCAGTACGTTCAATCAAGAAATATTCATTCACTACTCATCAATCATCTATCTAGACTCACCTTTGATTTCATGAGATTGGCTAGGGAAGACTAAACTCGAGCTCAAGCTAATCACACTCGGCTTCTGGAATATTATCGATTTAAAATCACCACAAGGATCCGGCTGATCCGAACACTATCCTTGACTATCTGTACCAATAACAGAATGGTTGGAACAAAGGTTAATCAGTCCGGTTAAACCCCACAGTTCAAGATTCAGGACAGCTACTAAGGCAAGTTCAAGGTAGCTTCAGTTCGGTTCAAACATAAATCGTTTCAGCTAATTTGTCTAGATGGTAGGGGACCATGAACTGAACTAATATAAATCCACACAAGGGATTAAGAAATTAATCCAGAGAGGAAGAACAACAACTCAGCCAGCTGGTTACAATCTAAACTGATCTGGATCAAAAGGCAAAACAGTTTACCGGTTCAAATCAAACACTATCTGAACTCAATTGATACTCCACTTTAAGATGAAGTCACGCCAAACCTGATCAGTACCACATCAAGAAAAGGTCGGACTGAATCAGAACAAAGCTGAACCACAGTCAATCCAACAGAAATGCTCACATAAAACTGATCCACACAACAACTTACATCTTTACCGATTAAAATCAAAAGCTGAAGAACATGGGTGATTCTCAACTTCAGGACACCAAATCTCCAACTCTTTACCACACAAATACTCACTGATTAAAGTCACAAGATGGTGGGAAAGGGTTGTCCATGCTCACTCCTCTTCTCTGAATTGGTTTCTGAATTTTTCATCAATTTTTCTTTGAGTTTTTCTGTCACTTTTCTCTCTTCTCTCTCTCTGATTTTTCTGTGTTTCTCACAGGTTTATGCACGACCAAACTGGTGGAGAAAGAGTTAAATATGTTAGGAAGTTACTTCAGGTGAGGGTTTCACAAAACACAAGGCAAGGCTGAGGGGAGACAGGTGGTGAGCTGTTTCATTACTTCCAGTAGCAAGCAGCTGACCTTTCCCTCCAATGAAGAAACTTCATGCAGGTGTGCCTTGCACATGACTGATCATTCAACAAGAAGGCAGGCAAGAAGGTGCATGGCACATGACTAGTCCAGCCAGAAAGCAAGCACACAAGCTGGTGCAACTCACATGACTGATTTAAATTAACAAGCAGCTCAAACTATTCCTAGCCAGTTTTCGACCAAACGTTTTGTCGTCCATTGAATCTTGTCTTGCTTTTATAGAAAATCTTCCAGCTTGAATAAAACTTGACCATAATAATTAAAACTCGACCAGAACTATCAAGAGTAGGTATTTTGGCCACGAAACAGTCCCGTCGAGAATAATTCACCAGGTCGATTTTTATTTTTAATTCTGATCGTCAAACTCATCTTAAAGAATTTTCACGACCAAAATTCTATCTGCTCGTGAGGGTTATTACATTCTTCCCCCCTTAAAAGAATTCGTCCCCGAATTCTGAAAACGTAGCTGTACACTCTTTACTGAACAGTCTCTGAAAGGAGTTCTAGATATTAGCTCTGACCTTATCTTAATATGCCCATATTAAAACAACTCATGGTCGATCCCTTGATTCCCCCAACCGATCCTTTCTTTTCTGAGCAGCCACTTTCAAGATAATAAAATTCTTTGCTCTGCACAACTCTTGTCAACTGCGGTCTGCATACTTTTTCTAACAATCTTGTATCTGTAGACTATCACTTCTCAACCTTTTCTATCTGACTTTCCCCCATAACAGCAACATGAAATTTGGAACGTGAGGTGATGTGTCATACGTGAAAGTAACATCTCCAGTCTGGTCAATGTTAACTTGATTAACCATGCAACAATCAAACAAGAACATGCACGATCAATCACGCCAACATGATTCGGACCAGGGGTGCTACTCTCAAATAAACACACTCACCCATTCCAAGAATGATTTCACTTACAGTATTATTTACACTTCTGATCTATCTGAAATGCTCTTCATAATCTTCTAACTACTACTAGAACTCGACAAGAACCACTTGGTGAAATCCCTAGGCTATTGCAGTGAATTCATGTTCAACAAGAATACTGAACATGTTACTTTTTTAGATGTCGACCATCCTTTCAATGCCTTAAACACATCTTCATCTTCCCTGATTATCAGACTGTCTTCTACTCTGCTCCTTTTCATCTTCTACTTTTTAAACGATCAAGTTACTAGAGTACACTTCTTCACCTTTTCCCAAAAGTTCTTCAACACGCCAGACTGATTTGAGTGATACTCGAACACTTAGTAGTATACCATTGTAGGCCAACAATTACTGGTCCTCTTCAAAAGACTTCTTTCCTTAATATCCTAACTGAGCTCGGTAACTAGATAGCCAATCTCATTCTAGATAAAAACATACCGCTCTCTAACGGAAGTACTATGGAATGGGGAAGGCATACCATAACTTTAACTGGCAGCCCGTACTTCCAAATAAGAACGGTAGACTTGAATTCACAAAAGTGAATCCTCTCTAACACTATGACATCGCTCAGGAACTACAACCATGTGTTGTTCCCGAATCAAACACAATATGGGAGGAGAATTCCATCCATAGGCAAGGTCTCTTACGACACCTTGATCACAATTCACATAAGTTTTTTTTTTTTTATTTCAATCATTCATAAAATTTTAAAAATGCACACAACACACAATGGGATAAGAAGCAAACCTGTGATTGGACCTTTCAGGGGTTTTGACGGTCCAGACAACAATAAAGTGTAGGCTCTACCCAAATAGCCTAACACTTGGATCAAGACTAATGGTAAGGAAGCGTAAACAAGTTCAACTACTGTTACCCTAGGTATAGGTAAAGGAACTGGGTAACTTTATGGGCAAGGGTAAAATAATCATCCTTACTCTTCACAAGGGAATCACTGAAGCGCATTGATGCAAATAATCAAGAATTTCTCGCACGTGGACGATCCCGACTATGCTGTCCTGGCATGTCACCACCATAACCACTCAGCCTCCTCGATCTTGATCTGATGAAACATACACCCAAAATCATCCCAGCGACTTAATTCACTGATTTAAAATAATCTTCGATCTTCACTGGTTGGGAATTAAATGGTCTGTAGAATTTGGTGAACTTCTTCAGCAATAACTTCTTTAGTATTCGCGTCATACTCTAACATCTCCTCGAAGCTCTGAGATTCCATGGTCTTTAATCTACTACAAAATTCTTGGCTAAGTTCCCAAATATTTTTCATCTGATCTTTGGCTTATTCTCCAAACCATAATCGATGAATGAAATTCACTCGACCACATATCTTGATGCTGAAATTGTTGTATATGATTAACTCAACCTGAACCTCCTGGCGGAAACATCCCACTGTACCAACTCCGTAAACTGAATCTTCAATCGGTCCCATATCTTGTGTAGAAAATCTACTTCATGAACTCTTGAGATCTGTCCAACTCGATCTCACCTCTCTGAAGTAATTCTTGACTCTCGACCAACAACTCATCGCGTTCATCTCCAAATAGCTTGCTACCAAATCCTTCATGTAATTCTCTGAACATTGACCACGTCAATGTTTTGCTCTGGGTGTTTCATCCCAAATCTGCCTCAAGCGAAAGTATACCTCGAACGGTTTAGTGTTTCTTCAGTATCTTATGGTCCCACTACTTCTTTCCATCATAAGCTTTAAGATTTCTTGTTGCCAACAAAAAGGTGCATGTGTGTCCATCGTCTTGTACTACAGTTGAACCACCTCTTCCTCCAACGCTAAGCTCCAAACAAATGTTGAACAATTCAGGCTTGTACGGCTCTGTTTCTTGTACGTCTCAGCATAAGCTGGAGACTTGAGTAGCTGGAAGAATAAGTGCATCTAGGTGATCATGTGCAGTCGCATCGCTCTGAATCGGACCACAAACAACGCCCACCTTGACATCGATAACACACGAGTCCGGAGATGTATTCGATGTATCAATTCTGTCCCATATATCTCTCTAAAGAATTAGCATCCCCCACTAGAATTCAAAAGAACGACAGGAAGGCATGACGTTACTGACTCTTAACAGGGCGGTAGTGAACCCGGCCATGAGGGTAGAAAACTCGACCATGATGATAGCAACATCGATAAGTACGGTTCACCCGTTCAAGCTTGTCTTGGTGCTTCTGCTATGAAAGATCAGGTTAGGTAACTACCCATGACTATCTATTCTAAAATAAAGGAACCAACCAGCATATCCTAGTTATCCTTGCGACTCATTTTGACTCGAAAAACATTTGAAACAAGTCCCATTCAAGCATCGTATAACCATGCTCTGATACCACCTTTGTGACACCCCCGATCGTAGATGACCAGAAATGACACGGTCGATGTTCCTCGATGGTCGATCCGAGGTTCTCAGAATACTTCCGATCGCCTTAGACCAACAACCAAAGAACACCAACACTCCTATCAGATATCACTCTAGGCTTTTCAACCCGAAGAAGCAATACCCGATAGTTAGTTTGTCCGGACAAGGACTAATATCATTTGGAACCCGTACTTAAAAAAAAAAAACATTCTTTATATATCAATCAAAAGCATCTTACAAAATTTGTTATAAATTAACCTCGAGGTTTTTGGTCAACAAATCTTATACATAAGATATATCAAAATGACTTTGCAAGGATAATAAAACTACCGCTGGCTAATGCTGTTCCTTCCCGTCCTAGAGTAAGGTCTCCCGCCTATTGGTTACCTGCATCACAAATGAGTCATGAGTAACTAGTTTACTCAGTGAGCCTAGTCCCGCACCCCAACATATATTAATAATATCTCAAGCAATCAACTTCATTTGTATGCAGTGGAAATATATTCCATATCTGGATATTTATATATAAGGACTATCCTTCCATCATTGTGAATCTAATCATATACCTCACTTCCTATTCCCGTCTCTCATATCATTCATATAATCATATTTATATATATATATACCAGACCCGAGAAACCACAAAGGCTAAACGAGTCTAGCGAGTTAGCATCACCATCATCGCCATCAGATATTCAAAAATTGAACATCTAACGCTGCATGCAGTTACACGGCCTCCAGGGTGCGACCCCATCATCGTGTCTTCGTGACCTTGTTCCATATCGCAGGACCAATTCACGGTAATCATCATTCAGACGAGAATATTTTGGAAGACAGGTTTATAATAAGACATCACATGATTAATACTTCCATACTTAATTACATTTAATACTATACATATGTATTAGTACTTGAGAACAAGTACTAAGGTTTGGAATAAACCTCTATGATCATTCATAAATATTTAATGTGTTTACACTAAGTAAACACCTTACCAATTCAATATTGATCAAGAGACAAAGCCTATCAATCATCTACAATCAGTACGTTCAATCAAGAAATATTCATTCACTACTCATCAATCATCTATCTAGACTCACCTTTGATTTCATGAGATTGGCTAGGGAAGACTAAACTCGAGCTCAAGCTAATCACACTCGGCTTCTGGAATATTATCGATTTAAAATCACCACAAGGATCCGGCTGATCCGAACACTATCCTTGACTATCTGTACCAATAACAGAATGGTTGGAACAAAGGTTAATCAGTCCGGTTAAACCCCACAGTTCAAGATTCAGGACAGCTACTAAGGCAAGTTCAAGGTAGCTTCAGTTCGGTTCAAACATAAATCGTTTCAGCTAATTTGTCTAGATGGTAGGGGACCATGAACTGAACTAATATAAATCCACACAAGGGATTAAGAAATTAATCCAGAGAGGAAGAACAACAACTCAGCCAGCTGGTTACAATCTAAACTGATCTGGATCAAAAGGCAAAACAGTTTACCGGTTCAAATCAAACACTATCTGAACTCAATTGATACTCCACTTTAAGATGAAGTCACGCCAAACCTGATCAGTACCACATCAAGAAAAGGTCGGACTGAATCAGAACAAAGCTGAACCACAGTCAATCCAACAGAAATGCTCACATAAAACTGATCCACACAACAACTTACATCTTTACCGATTAAAATCAAAAGCTGAAGAACATGGGTGATTCTCAACTTCAGGACACCAAATCTCCAACTCTTTACCACACAAATACTCACTGATTAAAGTCACAAGATGGTGGGAAAGGGTTGTCCATGCTCACTCCTCTTCTCTGAATTGGTTTCTGAATTTTTCATCAATTTTTCTTTGAGTTTTTCTGTCACTTTTCTCTCTTCTCTCTCTCTGATTTTTCTGTGTTTCTCACAGGTTTATGCACGACCAAACTGGTGGAGAAAGAGTTAAATATGTTAGGAAGTTACTTCAGGTGAGGGTTTCACAAAACACAAGGCAAGGCTGAGGGGAGACAGGTGGTGAGCTGTTTCATTACTTCCAGTAGCAAGCAGCTGACCTTTCCCTCCAATGAAGAAACTTCATGCAGGTGTGCCTTGCACATGACTGATCATTCAACAAGAAGGCAGGCAAGAAGGTGCATGGCACATGACTAGTCCAGCCAGAAAGCAAGCACACAAGCTGGTGCAACTCACATGACTGATTTAAATTAACAAGCAGCTCAAACTATTCCTAGCCAGTTTTCGACCAAACGTTTTGTCGTCCATTGAATCTTGTCTTGCTTTTATAGAAAATCTTCCAGCTTGAATAAAACTTGACCATAATAATTAAAACTCGACCAGAACTATCAAGAGTAGGTATTTTGGCCACGAAACAGTCCCGTCGAGAATAATTCACCAGGTCGATTTTTATTTTTAATTCTGATCGTCAAACTCATCTTAAAGAATTTTCACGACCAAAATTCTATCTGCTCGTGAGGGTTATTACATTCTTCCCCCCTTAAAAGAATTCGTCCCCGAATTCTGAAAACGTAGCTGTACACTCTTTACTGAACAGTCTCTGAAAGGAGTTCTAGATATTAGCTCTGACCTTATCTTAATATGCCCATATTAAAACAACTCATGGTCGATCCCTTGATTCCCCCAACCGATCCTTTCTTTTCTGAGCAGCCACTTTCAAGATAATAAAATTCTTTGCTCTGCACAACTCTTGTCAACTGCGGTCTGCATACTTTTTCTAACAATCTTGTATCTGTAGACTATCACTTCTCAACCTTTTCTATCTGACTTTCCCCCATAACAGCAACATGAAATTTGGAACGTGAGGTGATGTGTCATACGTGAAAGTAACATCTCCAGTCTGGTCAATGTTAACTTGATTAACCATGCAACAATCAAACAAGAACATGCACGATCAATCACGCCAACATGATTCGGACCAGGGGTGCTACTCTCAAATAAACACACTCACCCATTCCAAGAATGATTTCACTTACAGTATTATTTACACTTCTGATCTATCTGAAATGCTCTTCATAATCTTCTAACTACTACTAGAACTCGACAAGAACCACTTGGTGAAATCCCTAGGCTATTGCAGTGAATTCATGTTCAACAAGAATACTGAACATGTTACTTTTTTAGATGTCGACCATCCTTTCAATGCCTTAAACACATCTTCATCTTCCCTGATTATCAGACTGTCTTCTACTCTGCTCCTTTTCATCTTCTACTTTTTAAACGATCAAGTTACTAGAGTACACTTCTTCACCTTTTCCCAAAAGTTCTTCAACACGCCAGACTGATTTGAGTGATACTCGAACACTTAGTAGTATACCATTGTAGGCCAACAATTACTGGTCCTCTTCAAAAGACTTCTTTCCTTAATATCCTAACTGAGCTCGGTAACTAGATAGCCAATCTCATTCTAGATAAAAACATACCGCTCTCTAACGGAAGTACTATGGAATGGGGAAGGCATACCATAACTTTAACTGGCAGCCCGTACTTCCAAATAAGAACGGTAGACTTGAATTCACAAAAGTGAATCCTCTCTAACACTATGACATCGCTCAGGAACTACAACCATGTGTTGTTCCCGAATCAAACACAATATGGGAGGAGAATTCCATCCATAGGCAAGGTCTCTTACGACACCTTGATCACAATTCACATAAGTTTTTTTTTTTTTATTTCAATCATTCATAAAATTTTAAAAATGCACACAACACACAATGGGATAAGAAGCAAACCTGTGATTGGACCTTTCAGGGGTTTTGACGGTCCAGACAACAATAAAGTGTAGGCTCTACCCAAATAGCCTAACACTTGGATCAAGACTAATGGTAAGGAAGCGTAAACAAGTTCAACTACTGTTACCCTAGGTATAGGTAAAGGAACTGGGTAACTTTATGGGCAAGGGTAAAATAATCATCCTTACTCTTCACAAGGGAATCACTGAAGCGCATTGATGCAAATAATCAAGAATTTCTCGCACGTGGACGATCCCGACTATGCTGTCCTGGCATGTCACCACCATAACCACTCAGCCTCCTCGATCTTGATCTGATGAAACATACACCCAAAATCATCCCAGCGACTTAATTCACTGATTTAAAATAATCTTCGATCTTCACTGGTTGGGAATTAAATGGTCTGTAGAATTTGGTGAACTTCTTCAGCAATAACTTCTTTAGTATTCGCGTCATACTCTAACATCTCCTCGAAGCTCTGAGATTCCATGGTCTTTAATCTACTACAAAATTCTTGGCTAAGTTCCCAAATATTTTTCATCTGATCTTTGGCTTATTCTCCAAACCATAATCGATGAATGAAATTCACTCGACCACATATCTTGATGCTGAAATTGTTGTATATGATTAACTCAACCTGAACCTCCTGGCGGAAACATCCCACTGTACCAACTCCGTAAACTGAATCTTCAATCGGTCCCATATCTTGTGTAGAAAATCTACTTCATGAACTCTTGAGATCTGTCCAACTCGATCTCACCTCTCTGAAGTAATTCTTGACTCTCGACCAACAACTCATCGCGTTCATCTCCAAATAGCTTGCTACCAAATCCTTCATGTAATTCTCTGAACATTGACCACGTCAATGTTTTGCTCTGGGTGTTTCATCCCAAATCTGCCTCAAGCGAAAGTATACCTCGAACGGTTTAGTGTTTCTTCAGTATCTTATGGTCCCACTACTTCTTTCCATCATAAGCTTTAAGATTTCTTGTTGCCAACAAAAAGGTGCATGTGTGTCCATCGTCTTGTACTACAGTTGAACCACCTCTTCCTCCAACGCTAAGCTCCAAACAAATGTTGAACAATTCAGGCTTGTACGGCTCTGTTTCTTGTACGTCTCAGCATAAGCTGGAGACTTGAGTAGCTGGAAGAATAAGTGCATCTAGGTGATCATGTGCAGTCGCATCGCTCTGAATCGGACCACAAACAACGCCCACCTTGACATCGATAACACACGAGTCCGGAGATGTATTCGATGTATCAATTCTGTCCCATATATCTCTCTAAAGAATTAGCATCCCCCACTAGAATTCAAAAGAACGACAGGAAGGCATGACGTTACTGACTCTTAACAGGGCGGTAGTGAACCCGGCCATGAGGGTAGAAAACTCGACCATGATGATAGCAACATCGATAAGTACGGTTCACCCGTTCAAGCTTGTCTTGGTGCTTCTGCTATGAAAGATCAGGTTAGGTAACTACCCATGACTATCTATTCTAAAATAAAGGAACCAACCAGCATATCCTAGTTATCCTTGCGACTCATTTTGACTCGAAAAACATTTGAAACAAGTCCCATTCAAGCATCGTATAACCATGCTCTGATACCACCTTTGTGACACCCCCGATCGTAGATGACCAGAAATGACACGGTCGATGTTCCTCGATGGTCGATCCGAGGTTCTCAGAATACTTCCGATCGCCTTAGACCAACAACCAAAGAACACCAACACTCCTATCAGATATCACTCTAGGCTTTTCAACCCGAAGAAGCAATACCCGATAGTTAGTTTGTCCGGACAAGGACTAATATCATTTGGAACCCGTACTTAAAAAAAAAAAACATTCTTTATATATCAATCAAAAGCATCTTACAAAATTTGTTATAAATTAACCTCGAGGTTTTTGGTCAACAAATCTTATACATAAGATATATCAAAATGACTTTGCAAGGATAATAAAACTACCGCTGGCTAATGCTGTTCCTTCCCGTCCTAGAGTAAGGTCTCCCGCCTATTGGTTACCTGCATCACAAATGAGTCATGAGTAACTAGTTTACTCAGTGAGCCTAGTCCCGCACCCCAACATATATTAATAATATCTCAAGCAATCAACTTCATTTGTATGCAGTGGAAATATATTCCATATCTGGATATTTATATATAAGGACTATCCTTCCATCATTGTGAATCTAATCATATACCTCACTTCCTATTCCCGTCTCTCATATCATTCATATAATCATATTTATATATATATATACCAGACCCGAGAAACCACAAAGGCTAAACGAGTCTAGCGAGTTAGCATCACCATCATCGCCATCAGATATTCAAAAATTGAACATCTAACGCTGCATGCAGTTACACGGCCTCCAGGGTGCGACCCCATCATCGTGTCTTCGTGACCTTGTTCCATATCGCAGGACCAATTCACGGTAATCATCATTCAGACGAGAATATTTTGGAAGACAGGTTTATAATAAGACATCACATGATTAATACTTCCATACTTAATTACATTTAATACTATACATATGTATTAGTACTTGAGAACAAGTACTAAGGTTTGGAATAAACCTCTATGATCATTCATAAATATTTAATGTGTTTACACTAAGTAAACACCTTACCAATTCAATATTGATCAAGAGACAAAGCCTATCAATCATCTACAATCAGTACGTTCAATCAAGAAATATTCATTCACTACTCATCAATCATCTATCTAGACTCACCTTTGATTTCATGAGATTGGCTAGGGAAGACTAAACTCGAGCTCAAGCTAATCACACTCGGCTTCTGGAATATTATCGATTTAAAATCACCACAAGGATCCGGCTGATCCGAACACTATCCTTGACTATCTGTACCAATAACAGAATGGTTGGAACAAAGGTTAATCAGTCCGGTTAAACCCCACAGTTCAAGATTCAGGACAGCTACTAAGGCAAGTTCAAGGTAGCTTCAGTTCGGTTCAAACATAAATCGTTTCAGCTAATTTGTCTAGATGGTAGGGGACCATGAACTGAACTAATATAAATCCACACAAGGGATTAAGAAATTAATCCAGAGAGGAAGAACAACAACTCAGCCAGCTGGTTACAATCTAAACTGATCTGGATCAAAAGGCAAAACAGTTTACCGGTTCAAATCAAACACTATCTGAACTCAATTGATACTCCACTTTAAGATGAAGTCACGCCAAACCTGATCAGTACCACATCAAGAAAAGGTCGGACTGAATCAGAACAAAGCTGAACCACAGTCAATCCAACAGAAATGCTCACATAAAACTGATCCACACAACAACTTACATCTTTACCGATTAAAATCAAAAGCTGAAGAACATGGGTGATTCTCAACTTCAGGACACCAAATCTCCAACTCTTTACCACACAAATACTCACTGATTAAAGTCACAAGATGGTGGGAAAGGGTTGTCCATGCTCACTCCTCTTCTCTGAATTGGTTTCTGAATTTTTCATCAATTTTTCTTTGAGTTTTTCTGTCACTTTTCTCTCTTCTCTCTCTCTGATTTTTCTGTGTTTCTCACAGGTTTATGCACGACCAAACTGGTGGAGAAAGAGTTAAATATGTTAGGAAGTTACTTCAGGTGAGGGTTTCACAAAACACAAGGCAAGGCTGAGGGGAGACAGGTGGTGAGCTGTTTCATTACTTCCAGTAGCAAGCAGCTGACCTTTCCCTCCAATGAAGAAACTTCATGCAGGTGTGCCTTGCACATGACTGATCATTCAACAAGAAGGCAGGCAAGAAGGTGCATGGCACATGACTAGTCCAGCCAGAAAGCAAGCACACAAGCTGGTGCAACTCACATGACTGATTTAAATTAACAAGCAGCTCAAACTATTCCTAGCCAGTTTTCGACCAAACGTTTTGTCGTCCATTGAATCTTGTCTTGCTTTTATAGAAAATCTTCCAGCTTGAATAAAACTTGACCATAATAATTAAAACTCGACCAGAACTATCAAGAGTAGGTATTTTGGCCACGAAACAGTCCCGTCGAGAATAATTCACCAGGTCGATTTTTATTTTTAATTCTGATCGTCAAACTCATCTTAAAGAATTTTCACGACCAAAATTCTATCTGCTCGTGAGGGTTATTACACCGCCCCTTTCTCCAGGTTGAAGCGGGCTATGTAGTCTCGCAGGGGTTCCACCCGATGCTGGAGGATCTCGTAGAGACCATCTGAAGTCTTCTCCAGGCTCCTACTGCTCGCAAATTGCACCACGAATTTCCCGCTGAGGCTTGCGAAAAAAGATATGGACCCGTTAGGAAGATTAATGTACCATTGCAAGGCGGGTCCGATCAGAGTGGAACCGAAACCTTTGCACATCGTGGCTTCACGGGACTCCTTAGAGAGTGCAACCGCCAGCATCCTTTGCTTGTATTGCACGATATGATCATTGGGGTCGCTAGTACCATCATACATCTTGATGCTGGGGAAGGAGAACTTTCTAGGCATCTCGACTGAGGCGATTTCCTCCACGAAGGGGGTATCGGCGTAGGATTCTGGATTGCTCCTCTAGATTTGGGGGGCTACTCATAGTAAGCATTCCACCATGGACTGCATGGCGTCGAATCTTTTAGAGAAGATCTGCTCCAGATAGGCGGTTATGGAGGACTATGTTTCTGCTGTCCTCTCGGGTGCTTCTTTCTCGAGTTCCGGCTCGGAATCGCTCTCTTCCAGGTTGTGGATTTGAGGATCCTCGGTCCCTTCTCGAGTTGCCCCAGCTGCAGGAGGCACGTTGGTAGTACCTCCTCCGGTGCGGGGCGTGTTCAGATTTCCCATAGGTCGGACCCGGGTGTTGAAACAGCGCTTCTTGTTGCCTGTCGCGTTGAGGGCTTGGTTCTGGTCCTGGAGGACAGTATTTACTGACTGAAGCTGGCTTAGTATCTCGGCGCTTTACTCCAGCTGTTTGGAGTGTTCGCCATACTTTTCCTTCAGACCTTGAACTTCTAAAGAGGGGTCGGGATTTTCCCCAGCGGTTTCCCGAGCTTGATGCATGTCAGTGATTTGGCTTTGCAGGCCGTCTATTTGATTTTGACACTCAGCTGTCATTTGAGCAGCTTCAGTTAGTTAGCGGTGCTCATCCACCGCCAGCATCACGTAGTTAGATTACTCCCCTCCTTCTAGCGCCAAACTATTAGGGGATTTTTGTGTAGGCTCTTTTTGAGTACTATGGAACGTTGGACAAGCTGGTAAACCGGGTAAGTTTGTGTGTATTTCGTAAGGATTTGAGAGAAACTGATGAAGCGATAGGCTTGAAGAGATCTTTATTAGATAGAACAAACAAGATTACAAGGTATTGAATAAGAACCCTAAATCTAGCCATCTAGTTCTAGTCTCTAAGCCTTGGAGAAGTTCCCCCTTGTTTTAGGGCTTTAGTAGCTCTTATATAGTCGTCTAGTAGTCGGTTCCTTTAGGTTAAACTCTTTCACATTTGGAAATATGGAAGGTTCTTTTTATCGGAAGTTTTCCATTTCTTCGGAAGGGAGCTTGGTTCCAGGGACCGAACTCGGGTTCCTTCTAGCGGGAACATGGAGTGTTCCCTTTAGCGGGGACCCGGGGGTCTGGGTCCTGCCTGGAGGCTGGAGGAAATGATACTGGAGTATTTTTCCCCAACAAGGGTTACGCTGCTTTCCACGTATGGAGAAGCAGGATTTAGAATGCTCCATGTATTTCACAGTACTTTTGCAATGAATATATGCCATGTGTTCCCTGTATTGTGTTGCTTGTAGCGTTTTAATACATGTACTTTTCACATTGGTGCTCTATGGACCCCGATGCGCCTTAGGCTGCACATGGGTTTAGGTAGTTGTGAAAGCATACTCAAGCCTACTCAGGCTTGCGCATACCAATTCCTGCTTTATGTCTCATACCCGTTTTGATTCTTTGTGGGCGTGCCACTATGGTCGTGCCTCTTTTTGTGAGGGTTGGCCAAGATCGGAGGTCTCTGGAGACCTGATCTAGCTCGTATGCCCCTTTAAGTATAATGATTTCCCCTCTGCTTTTATAGTCGGAACTATTTTATTATAAGCTTTGTCCGGAGACGTTTAGCATACATAGGAGTAGGAAATTATAATGCTTAAATAGTATATAGTAGTATAGAAATCATGGTCTGGGGACCATATTAGAAATGATAGGCTTTGAGGTGCAGGGCGTTCCAGCAGTTAGGTTGTATTTTACATTTGCTATCTTGCAGCCTGTGGGCGCCTGCTCTCCGCACCTCGATGACTTTATAGGGTCCTTCCCACCCTGGGGTGAGTTTCCCCGTCGTTTTTTCTGCTCGTCGTAAAACCCAGTCCCTTTGCTGGAAGGTTCTGGTTCTGATTTTCTTGTTGTACGTCATGGCGACGTCTTGCTGGTAGGATGAGTTTCTCAGTCGAGCGGCCTCTATTTTTTCATCGAGTAGGTCGAGGCTTAGTGCCATCAGCTCATTGTTCTCCTCTTGAGAGGTGGATCCGGAGACCGTTGCTATTTTGGGAGTGGTCCGGTTGTTGGGGAGAAATATTCCATGAAGAGATTACTCCAGCTTCCATCTTCCAGGTCCCTGCCCCCAGGGTCCGGGTTCCTGCCTTTGGGTCCCGGGTCCCTGCCCCCAGGTCCGGCACCCTACCTCTGGGTCCCGGGTCCCTGCCCCCAGGTCCGGGACCCTACCTCTGGGTCCCGGGTCCCTATCCCCGAGTCTGGGACTTTCCTCCGTCTTCCAGGCCAAGTGATTTCTCCTGCGTTAAGATAAATCAAAATCTTCCATTTATCAGGTAACCAGCTTGGGCAAGAAGGATTCTTCTTAACTCTAAGAGAAAGAGGACGTATTCCAATACATACTGTTGGGGCCAAAAACGGTTACGACGGAATTACCACCCAAAAATCCTCGGAGATCGTATTTCCGAAAGAGTTAGTAAAAGAAGGGATGTAATTTCCGTAAAAATAACTTATACGAGATTTTTACGAAGAAGTATCCTTTGGGATTCAAACCGAACGATCGTCCCGCTCGGTCGCTACGTAGCGACCGAGTTCGAGCCAAAGCTCGGTCGCTACATAGCGACCGAGCGATCGTCCCGCTCGGTCGCTACGTAGCGACCGAGCGATCGTCCCGCTCGGTCGCTACGTAGCGACCGAGCTCGAGCCAAAGATCGGTCGCTACGTAGCGACCGGGCACTCGTTTCGCTCGGTCGCTACATAACGACCGGGCTCGAGCCAAAGTTCGGTCGCTGTGTAGCGATTGAACCTATCCGAACATCGATATGATGCCAGTCCTTGCATCCTCGTCAAACCTTCGAATGCTATCTCCCGAAGACCGTAGCAAGCTCAGTCCATGTTTCCCGCTATTCTAATTCATCGATCAAACTTCGCGGATTAGAAACCGCGGAAAACTCGTAGTAAACGTGTCGAGTCGGAAGACGGCCCAAAGGGACCTAAAACACGACTCGAGGCCCATCCTACGATTTTTCCTAACCAAAAGCCCGTGAACCACAGCATGGTTCACGCTTGGCCCACGAGGAAGGATAAATGTCAAGTTTCCGCGGATAAATACGGAAGTTAAGATAATTGTGAAGATCGGGAAAAATGGAATATCTCCATTTTTATGCTATGACGGCTTAAGGGCAGAAGAGTAAAAGCGTAAACCGACCTTGGAGCTAGTATATAAGGAGTCCTAGGCGAGGAGCAAGAGGAAAACTTTTTCAGAGCAAACTTAGCACTTAGAGCGATTTAGGCAACTTTCCGTTTTTGTTATTTCGAGCTGCGACTCAATTAGGTTTAGCCGTCTTAGGGTTGCTAGAACTAGGAATCTCGCCGACAGCTCTCGAGCCCAGGCTTATACCTTGTTGTAACGCTCATACGCAGATTCGGAATAAGATCTACTTTGCTCTCTTTTTCGATTTCTTATTTTTATCGTTGTCATTCTCGTGTTCTGATTGCTTGACGTGTGGTAATTAACAGATATCCGGGTCCTCTGGGAAGTTAGGGTTTTCCTAGTTTCCTTATTTAAACGGAAATCGACAGTGCGAATTTTGGTTCCCACAGTTTGGCGCTAGAAGGAGGGGGCCTTATGGATCAATCTAACCCGCAAAAGCCACACACAGTCAGACATGTCAACCAACGACGCGGATAACGTGCAAACCCCCCTTAACGGAGGCAGCGGCACCGATCTCCACACTCCGGTAGCGGACGTATCTGCGGCCAACGCGCAAGCCAACGCCGCGACGCTCGAGGAGTTTAAAAAGATGTTCGCCACCTATGAAAAAAGGTCGGAAGAACAGGATAAGCTCGTGAATACCTTGACCAAACAGGTTGAAACCTTAACGGCAAGGACCCAAGCTATCCGTCCCCGCGGAACCACCAAAATCCGCGGGAAGAGGCTCGACTTCGCCACCCCACTCGATAGAGCAGGAGTCGCGCGGGAACGACCTTCCGGACAAAACCCCAACGAGAAATCTCCCATCGAAAAGGGGAACTCTGAAAGTCTTCCGCTCCCTGCAAAGGACTCGGAGGATAACGAAGCTGAACACATTGACCTGGATCCTAGCGATGTCTCCAACGACACCGACGAGGATGTCGACAGTCATCCAAGAAGGACCAGAAGCCGATCCACTCGGGAAGGCTCACCGTTCGAAAAACCAATGACGGAAGAAGAAGAAGTCGCCTATTGGAACGAACAAGAGGAGCTGGCCGAAAGGCAAACCGAGCTCACTCGCAGTAAGCTCCGACAGGCTCGGAAATCCACTGACGAGACATCGGATATCCGCGATCTTCGCGACTACATCACTAAGACTGCGGCAGAAGTGAGAGCCGTAAAGTCTCAAATCCATCATGCTACTAGTGCTGCCCCCGAGATCGATCGACTACTGGAAGGAGCTCGAAAGACCCCCTTTACCAGTCGCATTTCGGACATGAGGGTGTCCGATCCGGGAAAGATCAAAGTACCAAAGTACGATGGTACGGCCGATCCGAAAGAGCACCTTCAGGCTTTCCACATCGCGATGGGAAGAGCAAGACTGAAGGACGGCGAAAAGGATGCCGGCTATTGTCGCCTGTTCGTCGAAAATCTTGAAGGAGCAGCGCTCGAATGGTTCGCACGCCTTCGTCGCAACACCATAGGGAGTTTTCGACAGCTCGCCTCGGAATTCCTCAAACAGTACTCTGTATTCATAGACAGGGAAACCTCCGATGTTGACCTCTGGATTCTCTCCCAGAGGGAAGACGAACCCCTCCGCGAGTTTATCAGTCGGTGCAAGCTGATAATGTCCAGGGTCAGCGGGATAAGCGACAAAGTGGCCATCGACGCGCTGAGAAAGACGCTCTGGTACAAGTCGAAATTCAGAAAATGGATAACTCTCGACAAACCGCGAACGATCCAGGACGCCCTCCACAAAGCAACGGACTACATCATAGTCGAGGAAGAAACTAAAGTCTTATCGCAAAAAAATAAGCCGCGCAAGACCATCCTCGAAAGACGCAGATCCGAAGGGGAAAAAGAAGAACTCTCGTAACGACAAGTACGTCCATCACGAGGGGGAAGATCTCCAAGGAGCGCATAACTATGCGATCAATTCGGATCAAGGCCGGACCACGGGCAACACATGGACTCGCAATCAAGGGTATGACGAGAACACCTTCTGCGAGTTCCACCAATCCCGAGGACACTCCACGACTAATTGCAAAGTCTTAGGAGCAAGACTGGCCGCGAAGCTACTCGCTGGAGAGCTTTCAGAAGTAACTAGCGTCAAGGATCTCATCCTCGATTCTGATCAGCCTCCAAAGACGGACAGAAATCCGCCCGCTGAAAAATCTCCTCAACGAAACCAACCTGGGGATAAACGCGGTAGGAGGCCGGATGACAAAGGGAACGATAACAATCGTCGCAGAGTCAATATGATCATCGGAGGATCTCAATACTGCGGATACCACCCCGGCCATCAAGGCTTACCCCAAGGCAGAATCAAGCGCGAATTGGCTTTGTCTCCCTTTCCCAAAGCTCTCCTTTTTTTCGCGATCCGGCCTCATAACGCCATTCTCCCTAACGTCATTGGATATTTCCGCGTCCGATACAACTCGGAACCCCCCCGTCTTCATCGGATACGTCATACGAGATTAGTGGACCTAACATCGGTTCATA